>NC_059353.1:51125000-51280000 GCF_019703515.2 Myxocyprinus asiaticus | reverse complement strand
TGCAAAACACACAGCGCGACTAGTGTAGTCTGATTCCCGAACGAATGACTCGTATGAGTCGGTTCTTTTTAATCTAAAGTGCAAAACACGCAGCGCGACTAGTGTAGTCTGATTCCTGAACGAATGACTCGTATGAGTCGGTTCTTTTTAATCTATAGAGCAAAACACACAGCGCGACTAGTGTAGTCTGATTCCCGAACGAATGACTCGTATGAGTCGGTTCTTTTTAATCTAAAGCGCAAAACACACAGTGCGACCAGTGTAGCCTGATTCCTGAACGAATGACTCTTATGAGTCGGTTCTTTTTAATCTAAAGCGCAAAACACACAGCGCGACAAGTGTAGTTTGATTCTGGAACGAATGACTCGTATGAGCTGGTTCTTTTGAATCTACAGCGTTAAACACACAGCGCGACTAGTGTAGTCTGAATCCTGAACGAATGACTCATATGAGTCAGTTCTTTTTAATCTAAAGTGCAAAACACACAGCGCGACTAGTGTAATCTGATTCCCGAACGAATGACTCGTATGAGTCGGCTCTTTTTAATCTAAAGTGCAAAACACACAGTGCGACTAGAGTAGCCTGATTCCCGAACGAATGACTCGTATGAGTCGGTTCTTTTTAATCTAAAGTGCAAAACACACAGTGCGACCAGTGTAGTTTGATTCTGGAACGAATGACTCGTATGAGCTGGTTCTTTTGAATCTACAGCGTTAAACACACAGCGCGAACAGTGTAGCCTGATTCCTGAACGAATGACTCGTATGAGTCGGTTCTTTTTAATCTAAAGAGCAAAACACACAGTGCGACTAGTGTAGTCTGATTCCTGAACGAATGACTCGTATGAGTCGGTTCTTTTTAATCTAAAGAGCAAAACACACAGCGCGACTAGTGTAGTCTGATTCCCGAACGAATGACTCGTATGAGCTGGTTCTTTTTAATCTACAGTGTTAAACACACAGTGCGAACAGTGTAGTCTGATTCCCGAACGAATGACTCGTATGAGTCGGTTCTTTTTAATCTAAAGAGCAAAACACACAGCGTGACTAGTGTAGTCTGATTCCTGAACGAATGACTCGTATGAGTCGGTTCTTTTTAATCTAAAGTGCAAAACACACAGTGCGAACAGTGTAGTCTGATTCCCAAACGAATGACTCGTATGAGTCGGTTCTTTTTAATCTAAAGAGCAAAACACACAGCGCGACAAGTGTAGTTTGATTCTGGAACGAATGACTCGTATGAGCTGGTTCTTTTGAATCTACAGCGTTAAACACACAGCGCGAACAGTGTAGTCTGATTCCCGAACGAATGGCTCGTATGAGTCGGTTCTTTTTAATCTAAAGAGCAAAACACACAGCACGACTAGTGTAGTCTGATTCCCGAACGAATGACTCGTATGAGTTGGTTCTTTTTAATCTAAAGTGCAAAACACACAGCGCGACTAGTGTAGTCTGATTCCCGAATGAATGACTCGTATGAGTCGGTTCTTTTTAATCTAAAGTGCAAAACACACAGTGCGACCAGTGTAGTTTGATTCTGGAACGAATGACTCGTATGAGCTGGTTCTTTTGAATCTACAGCGTTAAACACACAGCGCGAACAGTGTAGCCTGATTCCTGAAAGAATGACTCGTATGAGTCGGTTCTTTTTAATCTAAAGAGCAAAACACACAGTGCGACTAGTGTAGTCTGATTCCTGAACGAATGACTCGTATGAGTCGGTTCTTTTTAATCTAAAGAGCAAAACACACAGCGCGACTAGTGTAGTCTGATTCCCGAACGAATGACTCGTATGAGCTGGTTCTTTTTAATCTACAGTGTTAAACACACAGTGCGAACAGTGTAGTCTGATTCCCGAACGAATGACTCGTATGAGTCGGTTCTTTTTAATCTAAAGAGCAAAACACACAGCGTGACTAGTGTAGTCTGATTCCTGAACGAATGACTCGTATGAGTCGGTTCTTTTTAATCTAAAGTGCAAAACACACAGTGCGAACAGTGTAGTCTGATTCCCGAACGAATGACTCGTATGAGTCGGTTCTTTTTAATCTAAAGAGCAAAACACACAGCGCGACAAGTGTAGTTTGATTCTGGAACGAATGACTCGTATGAGCTGGTTCTTTTGAATCTACAGCGTTAAACACACAGCGCGAACAGTGTAGTCTGATTCCCGAACGAATGGCTCGTATGAGTCGGTTCTTTTTAATCTAAAGAGCAAAACACACAGCGCGACTAGTGTAGTCTGATTCCTGAACGAATGACTCGTATGAGTCGGTTCTTTTTAATCTAAAGTGCAAAACACACAGCGTGACTAGTGTAGTCTGAATCCTGAACGAATGACTCGTATGAGTCGGTTCTTTTTAATCTATAGAGCAAAACACACAGCGCGACTGGTGTAGTCTGATTCCCGAACGAATGACTCATATGAGTCGGTTCTTTTTAATCTAAAGCGCAAAACACACAGTGCGACCAGTGTAGCCTGATTCCTGAACGAATGACTCTTATGAGTCGGTTCTTTTTAATCTAAAGCGCAAAACACACAGCGCGACAAGTGTAGTTTGATTCTGGAACGAATGACTCGTATGAGCTGGTTCTTTTGAATCTACAGCGTTAAACACACAGCGCGAACAGTGTAGTCTGATTCCCGAACGAATGACTCGTATGAGTCGGTTCTTTTTAATCTAAAGAGCAAAACACACAGCACAACTAGAGTAGCCTGATTCCCGAACGAATGACTCGTATGAGTCGGTTCTTTTTAATCTAAAGCGCAAAACACACAGTGTGACCAGTGTAGCCTGATTCCTGAACGAATGACTCTTATGAGTCAGTTTTTTTTTTATCTACAACAGAAACACACAGCGCGACTAGTGTAGCCTGATTCTCGAAAGAATGACTCTTATGAGTCTGTTCTTTTTAATCTAAAGCGCAAAACACACAGCGCGACCAGTGTAGTCTGAATCTGGAATGAATTACTTGTATGAGTCTGTTCTTTTGAATCTATAAATTGAAGCACATAGCATGACCATTGTAGTCGAATTCTTGAACGAATGACTCTTTTGAGCCGATTCTTTTGAATCTACAGTGTGAAACACACAGCGTGTCTAGTGTAGTCTGATTCTTGAACGACTGACTCTTATGAGCCGGTTCTTTTGAATCTACAGGGCAAAACACACAGCGCGACAAGTGTAGTTTGATTCTGGAATGAATGACTCGTATGAGCTGGTTCTTTTGAATCTACAGTGTTAAACACACAGCGTGAACAGTGTAGTCTGATTCCCAAACAAATTACTCTTTTGAGTTTGTTCTTTTGAATCTACAGAGTGACCAGTGCAGTCTGATTCCTGAACGAATGACTCTTTTGAGCTGGTTCTTTTGAATCAACAGTGTGACCAGTGCAGTCCAATTCCCAAACAAATGACTCTTATGAGCCGGTTCTTTTGAATCTACAATGACCAAACAAATGCCTTATCAGCTGGTTCTTTTCAACAAAAGAATCAAAAACTTACTGAACCTCAAGTCAATCATTTCATCATGTCTGACTTGAAAAGAACCAATAATTTATAGTATTTACTGACTGCTTGTTCATATGACAACCTGTATTTAAAGATGCATATAATGAGTTTGGTTGTAGTCAGTGAAATATTATACAAATGTATGAATGAAAAAAATATCGTAATTATAAGGCTGTCAAGGTCAGCAATCCAACTGCATTTCTTATTTTCAAATTTTTCTTATTAAATAAATAGTTTCTGGAACCAATATGGAGCTGGAATAATTAATAGGAATCATAATGGGAATTGGAATTGTTAAATTCCTAACAATGCCCATCACTAGGCACACTTGTTCACGAGTGAACTTGCGTTGTTTAGTACTAAAAGCATAATGCGAAATTGAATGGCTTAAAGATTGGATATAACTTCACACAGACAAGGTCATCAAGCATTCAATCAAACTATTAGATTATCTTGTATTAAACCGGGAACTGGAGGTTTGAGAGGTCATTTCCTCAGTACAGCAGGAGGAGGTTGTGTGTTCACTGCAGTCTTTTCCAAGAGTCTGTGAGACAGTAAAAGAAGGGTGTGAAACGCAGCCGAGCATTCAGATGGAGTCACACATCCCCGAGAGATGAACGTCATTTTAGTGTCGTCAGCTGATGTTAGATGGCCTAGTTTTAAGAGTTGCCGATCCCATCGATGACTCCCTGATGAAGTGTAACAGGTTCAGTTCACAGTTTAATGCTGCAGAGAAGAGAGCTGCGCACACAACAGTAAATGCAGCAAGCATTTGATGCATCCCTATGATTCTGCAATCTAAATCCTTTGTTCTAGATTAGCCAATTATATATAAATTGACAGAAATGTACACACTGTGCCACTCAGTTGATATGATTCACAAATGGCAAAAAGACATGCCAAGGTTGGAGTCAGCACACCAGTGTGGATTATCTTTTGGTACTATAGGTGGCGCTGTCTCCAAACTGCTCAAGTACGTTCAGGACATGATGACAGTGATGCATGCCAAATTTCTTATAAATCTGACAATGCATTCAAAAGATATTTAACTTTTAGATAAAAATCAATGTGCCAGAGAGGCAGTATGACTGATATGGGAATCCACAGACACCAAACTCATGATTTTAGGACATACGGTTCAGAAGTTACGGGCAAAAATAGCAATTTTTCAAATTTTTTGACCCATAAATTTTGTTTCAATATGACAAATCATTGGCAAGATATTGCCTCACTTCCTGTTCAATGCCGACCTCATTCAATTTGTGTTAACTTTTCAACAAAATCAAAATTTGGTGTTATTCATTCTGTGCGGATCAGTCTGGAGAATATTTTGAGCCACTGTTTAGAGGAATTGGGAAAAGTCTGCATCAATCGTAGCGAATATATAAACGTCATAATCCAAGATGTCGGCTGCTGTAATGGGCGGAGTTTAAATTTAAGTGGTACATTAGTATCATCAGGAGGAGGGTAATTACTGTATATGCATAATTAATTTCTAGGACAAATGGTTCAAAAGATACACGCAAATGAAAAGTGAATTTTTGAACTGGTGGCGTTATACAGTTTGTACTACAGACCGCAAATTTGGTTTGGGACTATTTGTGCTCAGAAATTACTCTTCACTTTAAAACGACTCAAACATGGGGCCTGGGAGGCTCAGCGAGTATTGACGCTGACGACCACCCCTGGAGTCGCGAGTTCGAATCCAGGGCGTGCTGAGTGACTCCAGTCAGGTCTCCTAAGCAACCAAATTCTCCCGGTTGCTAGGGAGGGTAGAGTCACATGGGGTAACCTCCTCATGGTTGCTATAATGTGGTTCTCGCTCTCGGTGGGGCACGTGGTGAGTTGTGCGTGGATGCCGCGGAGAACAGCGGAGCCTCCACTCGTGCTACATCTCCGTGGTAACACGCTCAACAAGCCATGTGATAAGATGCGTGGGTTGACAGTCTCAGACACGGAAGCAACTGAGATCCATCCTCCGCCACCCGGATTGAGGCGAGTCACTACGCCACCACGAGGACTTAGAATGCATTGGGAATTGGGCATTCCAAATTGGGGGGAAAAAGAGGAGAAAAAAAGAAAAAAAAAACCCTGACTCAAACACAACGAGAAACCAATCCCTCATGCAACATTTAATGATCTTATGAATCTTATGAATTTAAGACTTGTTGCTCTGATTTAAGGCCTTAGTTTCCGAAAGGGCAAGACCTGCAGAAACCCTGATCGACTATGTCATATCGCACTTTTTATTCAGATTAATAATTAATCCCTACAACAAACCTTTGAAAAAATTACAAAATTTCAGTTTTGTTTGAGGCACTTCAATCTAGATATCAAAGAGGCTGAACTGTATATTCTGTTTTACACTATACACTGCTTTGTCTTCCAAATTTTGTCTGTGAAATAATCAGTACTTATTACTTTTTGACAGAATGTTTTGCAATTACCATGCAATTATTTGAATTAAAAGTAATTTAAACTCCGGTTTATTCATGTAATGCATTTTAGATAAACTCGCCTCTAATCAAAACAGCTGCAATTGGTTGCTCTACGTATCAATCAGACGGTCTCTTCTTGTCTAAATCTGCAGTTCTTGGCCAGAATAAGCTGCAAATTGGACCAGACTTCAACAACCAATAGTCAAGTCAGACTAAATCAGACTAAACACATAGAGGCCTAAATAGTCTTAAGAAATATTTCATCATAACCAACCAACACCAACAGTCACTGGGGAACTCAAAATAGATTTGATTATCTTATTGTCATCCTTGTTGAGCAGGTGACAAATTTTATTTACTTTTTTGTTCGTCCAAGTTATTCATTTCAAACATTAATGAAGCACTAACTAAATCAGGTGGAATTGAGATGCTGGTGATAAGAAGACACTCTGAAATGCTAAATATTTACACTGCAGTACTGCGTTAGACTTCAGCAGCGGTCACCGTTCACTAGAGGAATGTCTAGAATGTTCCATCTCTCTCTGGAAATGGCATGAGATTTCATTCATACCGCCGTGTTCATCTCACGCTTGCCAAATACAGATGCCTGAGAGAATATCTGGCAGCATCTGTTCTCAGAAGACCACAACAAACATGCTTTATTAGCACATCCATAAGAGTTCATTAGTCAACCAGATGAACAACAACAGATCTTTAATGTTTTTTTTCCAGTTATTACTGACTACTGGAATTCTGAATGCTTTCATAGGCTTATACAATTTACATTTGCATTTAACAGGGTTTCAAAACTTCAACTTTAGGGTCTGTGTTGACACTGTAAAACTACAGTTTTGTTCCAAAACTTAGTAAGCTGCCTCAAAATCCCTTTAAGGGATCAACACACATTCTTACCCCACTGTAAGGCTGAGTATCGCCAGCCACCTCATGATACAATTTGATATATCACAATACATCATATCATGATTAGATTCCGATTCACAAGCTTTCAGTTTCAATTAATTTGGGTATATTTCAGTTACAATGTCACAAATAGTTGAATATAAATATTGATGCATGGATCTAAATTATCGATACAATATCGTGAGACAAAGTAGCATTTTAGTAGTATTTGGTATGTCTGTACTCCCAGTTGCTCACACAAACAGATTAGGGAAATTAAATATGCACTCTTACAATCATCTACAACTTATTACTATAGACACGTTGTAAAATAAACATTGTCATAAAACAAAAAACAAAAATAAGCAGTAATTAACTGATTGTGAACCGCTCTGAAACCGCTGGAAACATTGTATCATGAGCTTCCCTCGTGCTTGGAGAATGTGCAACAGTGGCGCGTCTTCACTTTGAAGCGTGCAGCGCATTCAGTCTATAGATTTATTAAATTAAATCACAACTTTTTGCGGTTTAATAATTAAATTTGGCCATGTTGCATTTCCTGTTTTTCTCTTTAAGTGATAATTAAGACATTTGTTATGCCATTTAAGATATGTAAGACTTTTAACGGCCTTACTTGAAAACTGAATTTAAGACTTTTAAAGAACCCTGCGGGAACCCTGGCACTGGCAAATAGTTTTTCTTGTTATAAGCACAAACATTACTACATTTTGTTAAATTTTAAAAAGAGACCAAATATCATATGACATTTTGGTTCTAAAATAAACTTATCTTATTTTAATGCTTTGCGTCAATTTAAAAAAGTCCTTAGTCCTTAGAGGTCCTTAGAGTCAAAAAACTGTATTATTTATATATAAGATATATATTTATATATTATATATAATATATAGTAAATTATATATTAATATTATTTTCCACTTTCAATGAGTTAATTTTTTTTAACCAACATCAGTCCTGATCATAATGTCATGGTTACTTGCGTAACCTCTGTTCCCTGTTGGAGGGAATGAGACGTTGTGTCAATGTAGTGACACTAGGGGTCACGCTTGGGAGCCCAAGACACCTCTGGTCTTAGATAAAAGGCCAATGAAAATTGGCGAGTGGTATTTGCATGCCACTCCCCCGGACATACGGGTATAAAAGGAGCTGGTATGCAACCTCTCATTCAGGTTTTATGCTGAGGAGCCGAGACAAGGTCCGGCCATTTCAGCGGGTAGTTCAGGCAGTTAGTTGTGGCAGGAGGGACACAACGTCTCATTCCCTCCATCAGGGAACGGAGGTTACTCAAGTAACCATGACGTTCCCTATCTGTCACTCATTCGACGTTGTGTCGATGTAGTGACACTAGGGGTCCCTATACGAAACGCCACAACTGGCCGAACTGTGTTATGTGCCGGTGTGTGACGGGCAGACCACTGTGTGCCTCGTAGCCAGCACACCAGGCCGACACGTAACCTCCCCCAACATAGTTATGAGTGTCGAACGGCCCTTTGGGGACAAGTCGACTACCCAAAAGATAGAGACAGTTGTGGCCTCTTTTCTTCGGCTGCCTCTGCGACCTTCGTGATGACGTGAGGAGACAGGGACAGGCCGAAAGGGAGGACCTTGTACTGATACGCCTGACCCTTGAATGCAAACCGCAGGAAGGGTCTGTGTCAAGGAAGGATCGAGACGTGGAAGTATGCGTCCTTCAGGTCTACCGCCGCGAACAAATCTTGATGCCGGACGCTCGCCAGAATGCGTTTTTGCGTCAGCATCTTGAACAGGAGTCTGTGTAAGGCCCGGTTCAGTACTTGCAGGTCCAAGATTGGCCGCAACCCACCGCCTTTTTTCGGTATGATGAAGTAAGGGCTATAAAACCCCTTCTTTATCTCGGCCGGAGGGACAGGTTCTATCGCGCCCTTCTGTAGGAGGGTAGCGATCTCCGCGCGCAAGGTAGCAGCATTTTCGTCCTTCACCAAGGTGAAGTGGATACCGTTGAACCTGGGCGGGTGCCTGGCGAACTGAATCGCGTAGCCGAGTCGGACGGTCCGGACCAGCCATTGCGACGGATTGGAAAGCGCAAGCCATGCATCCAAGTTCCGCATAAGGGGGACCAAAGGGACAATGTTGTCGGATGTACCAGCAGGTGGGGCCTCGCGGCAGGGCGGAGCTCGAGGTGCCACACCACGTCGTGGCCGTGCTGAGTCTAGGGACATCGAAGCACTTACCTGGCTCCTTGTGACCAACCCCGGAACAGCCAGGGATGGGGGAGGAAGAGGCCTGTCCTCGTAACCCATGGAGACTGCCACATCGGGGGCGGCTGTGTGCCACAGCTGGGTGCTCAGGGGCGGGAAGACCACCGCTGGAGCGCCAATCCTGCAAGGAAAAAGAGGTTGCATACCAGCTCCTCATTTCTTATGAAAGCAAGCCGCGACCGCAATGTTGCCATGGTCATGTTCTCGCATTGTGAAAACAAGAACCATCCACGAACGCTGCCTCCATGTGGGTCGCACCCAGACACGAAAGACAGCGATCATGACCATCCGAAGTTGAGTGATAATGACCGCAACCAGGAATAACACACAATTGGAAAGGCATCTTTAAAAAGATGCATCTTTAAAAAGATGTTCCATGTGTGCCGCTCTTTTAGAGAAATATACATTTTTGGAGAAATAAACTCTTTTATAAAATATACTCTCTTTTTTCTGCCGAAGCGCCCAGCGGCGTTCTCTGCAGTGCACCAGTGCAGAGGAGGGAGAAGCCACTGAAATGCGCCGTCAGATCCAGCAGAAGTGAATGAACAGTAGTAATTCAGCTCAGTGAGCATGACCATTCGGTTCCGAAGAGAAAATCTGAATGAGTGGTTGCATACCAGCTCCTCTTATACCCGTATGTCAGGGGGAGTGGCATGCAAATACCACTCGCCAATTTTCATTGGCCTTTTATCAAAGACCAGAGGTGTCTCGGGCTCCCAAGAGTGACCTCTAGTGTCACTACATCGACACAACTTCGAGTGAGTGACAGATAGGGAACTACCAAATATTCATTCATTTTCAGGATTTTAACCCTTTAAATGCTAGTTTGTTTATATAATGCCACTGTTGTTTTTTATGAAAACAAAAATTATTATTTTCCATATACTAAATGCTAAGGGGAATTTTTTGGGGGGATTATCACAGTCTGGGATATGTCAATGATTAGCAACAGCATTGATTTTAATGTATTATTATTTTTTGTGCAGTGTCAGATTTTAAAAAAAACCTCACACTCAGTACCTTATAGGACAACAATGTCCGCATCAAAAAACTGCCATAAAATTATTATATATTAATATTATTTTCCACTTTCACTGACTTTTTTTTAACCAACATCAGTCCTGATCATAACTACCAAATATTCATTCATTTTCAGGATTTTAACCCTTTAAATGCCAGTTTGTTTACATAATGCCACTGTTGTTTTTTTACACATACACACAAATTTCTCAGTACACACATACAAAACACACTCTGACATCCATACCAACACACACACACAATTTTATCTGCATCATTTATTCAATTGGCCTGCAGTGCTCTATAATACAGCAAACAGAGAATAGGGGAAAATTATGTATTTGCTCCATAGGCTAAACATGAGAACAATGGCGCCATCTGGTGGAAAATATAAAAATGTAAATTTTGAAGACAGGGCTCCGGAATGAAAGCATAATATCATAGAATTCATGATTTTATGCTTTAATGGCACTGGGATCAAATATTGCAGTTTTAATGGGTTTCAATGGGACATTTTTGTCCAGAAGGTCCTGAGTGTAACTATTTTGTGTACACAGTGTATTATAGATGTATTATAGGAACTGAGGTTGAAATATCAACATTCCCTCAAAAATACACACCTTTGGCTGAATTTGTGCCGTTGGCATTAACACAGCCAAAATGATTGAAAAAACAAAAATTAAAAAAAACAAAAATGTCCCGAAGGTCACACAAGGGTTAAGAATGTTTTAATAAATTTGTACTAAAATACTGGCTAAGAAACTTTGTTTTTGTAGTGTTGTATTTTTGCTGGCTTGCTTATTGTACCGTCTACATAGGCAGCATCCTAATTGAACTGTTCAAATTTGACATAAAACTGAGTTTGATGTTAGTATGTTGCTAATCTGTATTTATAGCTGAGTATGTCATTTCTGCGACACTAGCGCTCCCGAACGGAATTGCATTCTGAATATGCCCCTTGTCTGCAGTTCTTCAAACAGTCAGATAGTCCCGCCCCCAACTCACACCATTGGTTGAGTAATGTTGTTGGGTCGGGTCCAAGTGGGTGCTCAAAACACAGAATTTTTTATAGCTCCACAGAGACACAGTGTTTACAGTTTTCAAGAAAATCCAGAATCAAGATGGCTGAAAAAGTGGAAAGGCACTGTTGAACTCTATAGTCACACATCGGTAACATGCATCTGATTCTTTAAATGGAACAAAGCCATAGAGTATATGAGTATATAAGCCTTAAAGCATTTTTTTTTTTTTTTTTTTTTTTTTAGTAAATTTTGTAGTGATGACCAAGATGGTTAGAGGAAACAGAATTGCTTCCTTCTACTCACAGGAACCCAAGTGCAGTAAAGTTAATTAGAAGTTAATGAGAAGCAGCTGCTAGACAACAGAGGAATCTCAACCCTTTCCTACCTGTGACAACACAAAGTTACTAAACTAGTGTCAGGATATAAGGCCTCACAAAGCTTGTAATAAATATACATGTGGTGTTAATTAACATGATTAGCCATCAGTGCCAAGGTAATTTGTCAAGTCAAGAAATTATTCTCATCATTCATTACTTTAACTGTTGCGAATCATAGTGCATATGATGCACACAAAGAATTGATTCAACTGGGAATTACATTTTTTTTTCCTTCCGGATGTCATAGTACTAATGGCATCACCAGGAAGAGAATGGGGAAGCCTGAGACTGCAGAACTGCGATGCGATTGGGTTTGATGACCTGTATGAGGTCAGAATGTGGCATAACTTCATCCATATGTTGTTACAGCAGGACGCTAGCGCTCTTAATGAACAGCATGCCAGCTGCGCGCTTCACCACAGTGCTAAAACACTGGAACTGATGTTGAGTGACACTCAGATCCCACAGAGATCAGAGCTCAAAGAGTCATTAGTGAAAACTGAACTCAAACTGTACAATATGACTCATGCTTCATGTCAACACCTGTCAAACATGGTGATTAGATACAACTAAAGTCTCTATCGAGTGACATAAATTCTTAACACATATGTGAGATCCACTGTTCGGTTGTATTAGTTGATTTGTGGCTACAGCAAAAGGACATAAACAGGCATGATGATGTCAGAATTACTTTCACAGACAGTGAAATAAATACCACTGTGTGCGTGAAGAGAAAAGTCAAACATCTGCTAATACACTGAGAATACGTATTTTTCTACATTTTGGCCTTCCGTCCACACTGAGATGATGTTTTTATCCAGCAAATACTGAGCTTTTCAAAAACACTCTCCCAAGTGGATACATTTGAAAATGCCGTATTCGCTTTGTAGTGTGGACTGGGAAAACTGAGATGTTTTTTATTTTTTGCATTATCTCCCCAATTTGGAATGCCCAATTCCCAATGCGCTCTAAGTCCTCGTGGTGGTGTAGTGACTCGCCTCAATCCGGGTGGTGGAGGACAAATCTCAGTTGCCTCCGTGTCTGGGACCGTCAGTCCGTGCATCTTATCACGTGGCTTGTTGAGCGCGTTACCGCGGAGACATAGCGCGTGTGGAGGCTTCACGCTATTCTCTGCGGCATCCACGCACAACTCACCACACGCCACACCGAGAGCAAGAACCACCTTATAGTGACCACAAGGAGGTTACCCCATGTGACTCTACCCTCCCTAGCAACCGGGCCAATTTGGTTGCTTAGAAGACCTGGCTGGAGTCACTCAGCACACCCTGGATTCGAACTCACGACTCCAGGGGTGGTAGTCAGCGTCAATACTCGCTGAGATACCCAGGCCCCCGGAAAACTGAGATGTTAAAAAAATGGAGGTAACTGTTGTCGTGTGACACAGTCATGTGATCCATTCAACCCAAAACATTTATAAAGCTAAATGTTACTTTATACAATGTTCACAGTGCATTCCTTCTTAGTATTGCTGTCCGGTGGCGAAACACAAAGACAATTGGGTTTCAGGGCCACGCTTCTTATCCGTTTTTCCCGCGTACACAGTGAGGGGACGTCTGCACAGTTTTCAGACATTTCAGTGTGGACGAGCAACTTTTGGAAAACATCTAAAAATGGCAGTGTGGAAGGAGAGTGTTTCGAAACCAAAACGTCATTTTCAGATTTATCCAGATTAATGTTGACGTAGCCTAATACTCATTCACTGATAAAACACAATAACCATTCAAAGAGGGATTTTAGATTAAAAGCACAGAGTCATGTCACATGAATAATAATAATAATCAGGGGCAGACTGGGACTAAAAGTGGCCCTGAACTTTCTGGCCCAGAGCAGCCCACCAAACCCAGCCCACACCATAACACACAAGCTCATTGATTTCATTTTCTGGCTCAATTTCCAATTTTTGTGTTGAAAAAAAAAAAGACATTTCTATTGACTGCTAGTCATGACAACGGGCCCCACCAGTGCAAAAATTTTCATAACTTTAAAACATATAAAACCACTGTAAATGTGATGAGTGGAGTTTTTAGAGAAAGCACTAAAATAAGCACTTTATAGCTCAGACAAATAACATGTCCGAAAACTTTTTTCACACAAGTGTGTAAATGTTTATTTAAAAACATTAATGAAAACAAAGTTGGCCAGAATATGTACATATATAAATATAAACAAATATATGTAAAAAATAAAATAAAATAAACATATCTCTTAAAGTGTAGAACTTTGCATATATTTTGCAGATTAATTGCCCATATTTTCACTCTGTGTGTATTATATCTGCAGTTTTAATTCCTTCTCCAGATTATTCTTGAGAAAAAGTGAGAAGCCCAATGTGCTGTTTCTACTATCCTTTAAACAAAGTAAGCCTCAAAGTCTCAAAAAGCCACAAAGTAATATTTTTCATGACTTATTTTCTGCATTTTTATCAGGCGTGAGCATTATTCAGCAAGCCGCACTTCAGCTCCCTGCGGTATGAATAAATTTTGCAAATGACTATGTACTGCTCATATCTTTACTGTTTGCAGATTTGATATATGCTGCTGTTATTGTATTTGTTGTAACTTGCAGTTATTTGTCATTTAGTGATTATTCAGAGCTCATCTTATACTTAATATGTTGTCACTATTATTGTGATCAAATAATGAGGTCCACGCGAGGTATGGAGTTAATGCGCACATACGAAAATGCATTATGATGTGAAAGGAATTTCAAAATAAATGCCGTTACATTATTTCAAAATAAAAGCCATTGTATTGGCTTGTCTCGCAGAGTTTAGGAGATCCGTGCGGGCATGTTGGAGCTCAGAGTGGCCGCCTATATCACCTGTAGGACGGGCCAGTACTTGCGCAGCGGCAGGCCGGCCCAAATTACCCAGCGACAAATCACAATAATGGTGACAACCAAAGACAACATATTAAGTAGAAGATGAGCTCTGAATAATCACTAAATGACAAATAACTGCAAGTTACAACAAATACAATAACAGCAGGTGATTAAGATCTTTATGTTGACTTGTCACAGCAGCTTAAATACACACTTTCTCTTGTGCTTTCATGTACATTTGAACCTAACATCTGTATGTTGGGAAAAAAGTTTTTGGACATGTTATTTGTCTGAGCTATAAAGTGCTTATATTAGTATTTATGACAATTTTTGCACTGGTGGGGCCCGTTGACATGACTAGCAGTCAATAGAAATGTTTTTTTTCAACACCAAAAATTGAAAATGAAATCAATGAGCCGGTGTGTTATGGTGTGGTGTGTTGTGGGCCAGGTTTGCTCTCCAGCCATCTTTTTGTTGCAAAATACATTTTTACTATAGAAAGTTTGAAATTGCAAAATGTTTACTCTGATTCTTCTGTTTTATACTCTAATTGAATTTTCAGAATTTTCAGTTCATTTCTGTTTCTTGATGTTCATTTTATTGACATTATTATGCATTTACTTTGAGTTATTACATTTTTTATGTTTGAAATAAATTATGGGTAGAAAAATGTTTATTCTGTGTCTTCTCTTTGTAACACCATGGTCAGGTTTGATTGCAAGCATGATGACAACTGCAAAAACTGACACTTCAAATCAATTTAAAATGCAAACTTTGACAAATAATAGTTTGATAATGTCTAAATATATATCCAAATCCATATCTTGTGATAAAATACAAAATTAGGTTACAATAAGTCATCAGACTACACAGTATGTGTCTACAGTCATCTACTGGCTGTTATTGGCATGACGTGGTTTTCAAGTCATGTTATTTATATTTTGTTCACCAGATGGCAGCAGTCTGTCTCCAATTTATGTCACATTCTCATATGACACATCTTTCTTCATGTTTCAACTTATAGAAGTGTAGGGTCTGAATTTTTATTTTATTTTTATTTTATTTATTTTTTGGTCAAATGTCTTTCAAATTTCAAATTCGGTACACCGTAAAAGACAAAAGCTCTCTTGTGTTCCCATGTGCATTAATAAATTGAACAGAACAAAGACTAATGTTGAGATACCCTTAAAGGCAATTCCCTGGAAACTGGAAATAAGTACAAGACTGTGTGCTTGTCAAACTCATTATATAGAGAAACAATGTAAAACTTCAATATCTCAGTCTGTGTTTTGGACCTGCTCTACTATTTTATCTATGTGCAGCAGGCAGATTTGGACATATGGTGTGTTTTGTGATTTTGCTGGCACAGCAGCTTTAAATCGTATACATAAAGAAAACCAGACTGAAATGTGTCACATACACCCATTGATGAAGACAATAAAGCAATGATGTCATCAAACGGACAGAATGATCAAACAGCCTGAACATAAGTTTATCAGATTGCAGAGTTACACACAGATGATCTGAAGAATGAAGATGACCTCGAGCTTTATGGAATAGAAACATAATGAAGTCCAGAACAAGAGATGCAGATCTGATAAGGATCAATAGGAAAAATGTTCTCTGAATCAATAAGTATATGGAAACTTGTTTGGAAGAGTGCAGAAAATGCTTGGGACTGTGCACAATTAGCATTTTCATGACATTATTTTCCTGCGGCTGATTAGTCACCCTTTACGGCTCAGATGATTGGCTAAAACAAATACAAAAGTTTGTTAGCCTAATATATAAAATGCAACCAAATACATCTCTGCTCTTGATATGTCTACTAAGAAAAAGATGCTGTTTAGATTTGTTGATTAAAAAATCAGACGAGCAGGTTTCAAATCTGCAACCTCTTGATACTTGAAACAAGCAATAGGATATACCTCTAGACAACACATCTCACAGAAGGGTTATTCCATGTCAAATCAACCAAATTTCAGAAAGCCTGGCTGAAATTGTTCACCCTTTTTCAGAAGAAATATACACAAAAATGACGATGCTACTTGATACTACAAAAATAGTTACAGGTATTGCACTAACTGAAGAACAACACATCACTTCTTAATGATAGTGTATTTTTGGACTCTCAAAAATCCAGATTTTGACCACAGTTTTATGTGAATAAATAACGGTACATTTCTAGTTTCAACATATCTTGTACTTACTTAAGACATTTTCTTTGTTGGACAAGAACAACTAGCTTCATACCATGAGACCCGCATTTGGTTTTTCGACCTTTGAGAACGGGTTGAAAATTGGTAACAATTTGCACATGGAGCCACACTGAGAGCCCCATATCTCTAATATTTAACCATATAGGGCCTTAAAAATAAAGATACACAAAGGAAAGTTTGTTCAGAACCAGAATCTAAAAGGATATTAGGATATGTTAAATAATTCTGGAGTTATTGGCACTCAAACTTTAAAAAAAAAAAAAGAAAAAAAAAAGAAAGAAAGTGCTTTTTCCCATATTTGGAATCACACCATTGACATATAACGTAACAAGAGGTGCTGATGTCAACTTATAGACCTACCTATTTATGTGTACAAATATAATAATGACACTGACACCTTTCTAAGGTAAATTTTTTGACCTGTAGTTTTGCTCCAAAATCATAGGCGAGAAATGTCATTTTGACCCCCCTTTACAAAATAATGGATTACTAAGTAAATATTGATCCATGGCATTTAATATCTTGGCTTTCACCATCATTTATGTATTTCTTTCACCAATATATATATATTTGTGATCAGCAGTCTTCCCCATGATTGTGTAGCCTAGTGAACCAAACTGAGAGACCATTTTGAAGGCTCAGGAAACCTTTGCAGGTGTTTTGAGTTGATTAGCTGATTGGCATGTCAAAATATTCTAATGTTTTGAGATAGTGAATTGGTGGGTTTTTGTTAAATGTGAGCCAAAATCATCACAATTAAAAGAACCAAAGACTTAAACTACTTCAGTCTGTGTGCATTGAATTTATTTAATACACGAGTTTCACAATTTGAGTTGAATTACTGAAATAAATGAACTTTTCCACGACATTCTAATTTATTGAGATGCACCTGTATATATATATATTTTTTTTTTTTTTTTTTTTTTTTTTTTTTGCCAGGGTCCTGACTGGTTCAGTTGACATGGAATTACCCAGAAGCATGGGGGTTGTAATAGTAGAAACACCTCTGCTATTTATACATCCACCTAAAAAGCGACTTAAATCGGCTGTTTGGGATCATTTGAATGTCTGAGGAACACTGAAGATGACCGATGTAAAAGAAGTCATATAAAAGGTACATATTCTACAAATGGTACAGAATGTTCCACTAGTTATCCAACAACCAGTTAGTTTAATATTTTCAGCGTGTTGCAGCATGCTTTTTGTGTGGTTACTAGAAGCGTGGTAAACTTGAAGTTGCGTCTCAATGTATCATTTTTAAAGCATTGCTGGTGTACAAATTTACTGCATTCAGCAATGAATTTCAATTTTAGTCATTATCGGACTTTAAATTGCCTGCTGTATGCAACATTATCGTTGTTATGCATATTCCACAGGTTTATTTGTGACGTGTTGTGGACAGATTAAAGGACAATATTTTTGTGGATTCTTGGGGTGTCTGACAGACAATATATTGCTTTGATAAATTGTTGCAGAAGGAAAAACTGCTGGATGCCATGAACTACATGAGCTAAGAATAGCTTTAAGAGAAGCATACACCATCAGTTAGCAACCTCAGAGTTATTAATTGCCCTATGGAAAAAATTAATGGGATTTTTACTCCTGGAACCAGATTGTTTAATCATTTGTCCGAGGATAGAGGTATGTTGTACCAAAAATAAAAGAGATTAAAGGAATAGTTCAGCCAAAAATGAAAGTCTTGACATTGTTTACTCACCAATGTCATTCAAATCAAATCAAATCAAATCACTTTATTGTCACACAGCCATATACACAAGTGCAATGGTGTGTGAAATTCTTGGGTGCAGTTCCGACATAGCAGTCGTGACAGTGATGAGACATATACCAATTTACAATAACATCAAATTAACACAACGCAATTTAAACATCTGTTATACATAATTAAACTCGACTTAAAACATCAAATTAACACAACACAATTTAAACATCTGTTATACACATAATTACATTCAACTTAAAACATCAAATTAACACAACACAATTTAAACATCTGTTATACATAATTAAACTCAGCTTAAAACATCAAATTAACACAACACAATTTAAACATCTGTTATACATAATTACACAACTTAAAACATCAAATTAACACAACACAATTTAAACATCTGTTATACACAATTACACTCAACAATATACAAATAATAACATACACTGTACAGTATACAATATGCTGTTTTTTTTTTTGTTTTTTACTATATAGATACTATATAGATACACATTATTCAATAAAAATTAAAATATATATGAAAAAAGTATATATATAGAATGTACAGTATTGTACTGTATTGACATTCAGGCTGTCGGTTGATAGTCAGTTGTTAAGAGAGACATAATATAATGACAGTAATATAATTTATGACAGTCCGGTGTGAGATAAAAGAGTAATAAAGTGCAGGGCTGATGTATATTGATCGTGGGAGATCAAGAGTTCAGAAGTCTGATTGCTTGGGGGAAGAAGCTATCATGGAGTCGGCTGGTGCGGGTCCTGATGCTGCGATACCGCCTGCCTGATGGTAGCAGTGAGAACAGCCCATGGCTCGGGTGGCTGGAGTCTCTGATGATCCTCCGAGCTTTTTTCACACACCGCCTTGTATATATTTCCTGGAGGGAGGGAAGCTCACCTCCGATGATGTGTTTGGCAGTTCGCACCACCCTTTGCAGTGCTTTGCGGTTGTGGGCAGTGCTATTGCCGTACCAGGCGGAGATACAGCCAGTCAGGATGCTCTCCACAGTGCAGGTGTAGAACCGTGTGAGGATGTGGCGGTTCATTCCAAACTTCCTCAGCCGTCTCAGGAAGAAAAGGCGCTGATGAGCCTTCTTCACAACGACTTCAGTGTGGACGGACCATGTGAGTTCCTCAGTGATGTGGACACCCAGGAACTTGAAGCTGCTGACTCTCTCCACTGGTGCTCCATTGATGGTGATTGGACTGTGTTCTCTGTCTTTTCTCCTGAAGTCCACCACAAGCTCCTTTGTCTTACTGACGTTGAGGGAGAGGTTGTGCTCCTGACACCAGTGTGTCAGAGTGTGCACCTCCTCTCTGTAGGCTGTTTCATCATTATCAGTGATCAGACCTACCACCGTCGTGTCATCAGCAAACTTAATGATGGCATTGGAGTTATGTGTTGCCACACAGTCATGTGTGTACAGGGAATACAGTAGTGGGCTGAGAACACAGCCCTGCGGGGCTCCAGTGTTGAGGGTCAGTGATGAGGAGATGTTGCTGCCTATTCTAACCACCTGGCGTCTGCTTGACAGGAAGTCCAGGATCCAGCTGCACAGCGAGCTGTTTAAGCCCAGAGCCCGGAGTTTCTCATCTAGCTTGGAGGGCACTATGGTGTTGAATGCTGAGCTGTAGTCTACAAACAGCATTCTCACATAAGTGTTCTTTTTTTCCAGGTGGGAGAGAGCAGTGTGTATTGTAGATGCAATGGCATCATCAGTGGAGCGGTTGTTGCGGTAAGCAAACTGCAGCGGGTCAAGATTGAGTGGTAATACAGAGCAGATGTAATCTCTGATTAGTCTCTCAAAACATTTGCTGATGATGGGGGTCAGAGCAACAGGACGCCAGTCATTTAAACAAGTTATTTTCGATTGTTTTGGAACAGGCACAATGGTGGATGTTTTAAAGCATGTGGGGACTACAGACAAAGAGAGGGAAAGGTTGAAAATGTCCGTAAAAACACCAGCCAGCTGGTTCGCGCACGCTCTGATGACGCGGCCCGGAATGCAGTCTGGACCCGCGGCTTTGCGGATATTCACCCGTCGGAAGGATCGGGTTACATCCGCTACAGAGACGGAGAGTGAACTAACCTCTGTAGCTTCGGCCGTGAGAGCTCTCTCCGCGAGGGCGGTGTTATTTCCCTCGAAACGAGCATAAAAAGTATTTAGCTCATCCGGTAGAGAGGCAGCGGTGTTCATGGCAGAGTTTTTATTCCCTTTAAAGTCCGTGATGATGTTAATTCCCTGCCACATGCTTCTAGAGTTGGTGGTGTTAAACTGTCCTTCAATCTTACTCCTGTACTGGCATTTTGCTGTTTTGATAGTTTTTCGGAGGGCATAACTGGCTTGTTTATGCTCCTCCGCGTTCCCGGAATTAAAAGCGGAGGTCCGCACATTAAGTGCCGCGCGAACATCGCTGTTGATCCACGGCTTCTGATTCGGATAGATTCGCACAGTTCTGGTCGGAATCACTTCCTCTACACACGTTCTGATGAAACACATTACGCTATCAGCGTAAAGCTCGATGTCCATCAGAGGCGGACCGGAACATCTCCCAGTCCGTGCGATCAAAACAGTCTTGTAGCGTAGAGTCTGATTGGTCCGACCAGCACTGGATCGTTCTGAGGGTGGGTGCTTCCTGTTTCAGTTTCTGCCTGTAAGCGGGCAGAAGCAGAATGGAAGAGTGGTCCGATTTGCCAAATGGTGGGCGGGGGAGGGATTTGTAGCCATCCCGGAACGGAGAGTAGCAATGGTCCAAAACCCGGTCCCCTCGTGTGTTGAAACTAATGTGCTGGTGATATTTTGGTGCGACTGATTTTAAACTGGCTTTATTAAAGTCCCCGGTCACAATGAACGCGGCCTCAGGGTGCGCGGTTTCCTGCTCACTTATAATCCCATACAGTTCCTTGAGTGCCCGGTCTGTGTCGGCTTGTGGGGGAATGTACACAGCAGTGATAATGACCGCTGTGAATTCCCTCGGTAGCCAGAATGGTCGACACAGAAGCATAAGAAATTCCAGATCAGGAGAACAGAAAGACTTGATGGAATGTACGTTCCTCTGATCACACCAGGATTTGTTGATCATAAAACATACACCACCTCCTCTAGTTTTACCTGAGAGGTCTTTCGCTCTGTCCGCTCGGAGCATGGAGAACCCCGCGGGTTCAATGGCTGAGTCTGGAATCTCCGCAGACATCCAAGTTTCCGTAAGGCAGATAACGCAGCAGTCCCTCGTCTCTCGTTGGAAAGAGATCCGCGCTTTCAGCTCGCAGAGCTTGTTATCCAGAGACTGAACATTTGCCAGTAGAATAGTGGGTAGCGGGGGTCGATTTGCGCGGCGTCGTACTCTGATGAGAACGCCGGCTCTGTTTCCACTTTTCCTCCTGCGTTTCCGCGGCCGTGCTGCCCAGACAAAGGGCTCCGCTTGCGTGTTTGTAAACAGCGGGTCGGCATTGAGGAATGTGAAGTCCGGTTTACGGTGTGAGATCGCTGAGCCAATGTCCAAAAGTGTTTGTCTGTCATAGACAATAAGGCAGACAACATCCAAGACAAAAAACATAAGAATTGTAAACAAAACAAACAAACCATTGCTATGTTGTGTCGGAGCTCGCAACGCAGCAGCCATACTCGGCGCCATCTTGAGTTCCTAACCCAATTGACTTAAAACTTTATTATCCTGGCTGTTATCCTTTTCCATATAATGAATGAAAGTGAATGGAGACTAGGAAGTCAGAGTAGTGAGCACTTTTATGAGGCTCAGATAATCTTTCTACAGGAACATGGCAATACTCTAGTTTTTCATTCCTCTAATAATTTAACAGGGAGACATCGATGAGTTTACATGCACAACCATACACTGATGACTACTAACAGTTTAAGACATTTTCCTGGTAAAAGAACATTGTTTAAAGCAGTTAATAAACAATTGGGGTAATATTGTGCATGCAAACGTACCGCACTGAATGCGGAGCTGTATCACATTGACTCCATTGCTAAAAAGGCCCAGCAGAGGTTGTACTTCCTTCACCAATTGAGGAAGTTCAACCTGCCACAGGTGCTGCTGATACAGTTCTACTCAGCGGTCATTGAGTCTGTCCTCTGCACTTCAATAACTGTCTGGTTTGGTTCAGCTACGATATCAGATATCAGAAGACTACAAAGGACAGTTCGGACTGCTGAGAGGATTATTGGTTATAACCCCCCCCCCCCACACACTTCAAGAACTATACACTTCCAGAGTGAGGAAAAGGGCTGGAAAAATCACTCTGGATCCCACTCACCTTGCCCACTACCTTTTTGAACTGTTGCCTTCTGGCCGACACTTCAGAGCTTTGAGCACCAGAACCGTCAGGCACAGGAACAGTTTTTTCCCTCAGACTATCCATCTTATGAACAGTTAAAACTGCCCCTTTGAGCAATAATTATGTGCAATACACAGCTTAGTCTATTTATATTTATCCAACATATCAGACCTCTTCTGCCATTACATTCCCTTGCACTGTATATAACCGATTTGTATTTAGATTTGCACTACGTATGTGTACGTGCATGTATGTGTGTGTATATATATGTATGTATGTGTATATATATATATATATGTGTGTGTGTATGTACATGTATATGTATGTATGTATGTGTATATATATGTGTGTGTGTGTGTGTGTATATGTATATGTACAGTGCATCCGGAAAGTATTCACAGCGCTACACTTTTTCCACATTTTGTTATGTTACAGCCTTATTCCAAAATGGATTAAATTCATTATTTTCCTCAAAATTCTACAAACAATACCCCATAATGACAACGTGAAAGAAGTTTGTTTGAAATCTTTGCAAATTTATAAAAAAAAAATAATAATTTTTTTAAAAAAAAAATCACATGTACATAAGTATTCACAGCCTTTGCTCAATACTTTGTTGAAGCACCTTTGGCACCAATTACAGCCTCAAGTCTTTTTGAGTATGATGCTACAAGCTTGGCAAACCTATTTTTGGGCAGTTTCTCCCATTCTTCTTTGCAGGACCTCTCAAGCTCCATCAGGTTGGATGGGGAGCGTCGGTGCACAGCCATTTTCAGATCTCTCCAGAGATGTTCAATCGGGTTCAAGTCTGGGCTCTGGCTGGGCCACTCAAGGACATTCACAGAGTTGTCCCGGAGCCACTCCTTTGTTATCTTGGCTGTGTGCTTAGGGTCGTTGTCCTGTTGGAAGATGAACCTTCGCCCCAGTCTGAGGTCCAGAGCGCTCTTGAGCAGGTTTTCATCAAGAATGTCTCTGTACATTGCTGCATTCATCTTTCCCTCGATCCTGACTAGTCTCCCAGTTCCTGCCGCTGAAAAACATCCCCACAGCATGATGCTGCCACCACCATGCTTCACTGTAGGGATGGTATTGGCCAGGTGATGAGCGGTGCCTGGTTTCCTCCAGACATGATGCTTGCCATTCAGGCCAAAGAGTTCAATCTTTGTTTCTCATGGTCTGAGAGTCCTTCAGGTGCCTTTTGGCAAACTCCAGGTGGGCTGTCATGTGCCTTTTACTGAGGAGTGGCTTCTGTCTGGCCACTCTACCATACAGGAAGATTCTGCTCTCTCCACAGAGAAATGCTGGAGCTCTGTCAGAGTGACCATCGGGTTCTTGGTCACCTCCCTGACTAAGGCCCTTCTCCCCCAATCGCTCAGTTTGGCCAGGCGGCCAGCTCTAGGAAGAGTCCTGGTGGTTCCAAACTTCTTCCATTTACGGATGATGGAGGCCACTGTACTCATTGGGACCTTCAATGCTGCAGAAATTTTTCTGTACCCTTCCCCAGATCTGTGCCTCGATACAATCCTGTCTCGGAGATCTACAGACAATTCCTTGTATGTGTAAGCATACTTGGCAATAAAACTCATTCTGATTCTGATTACAGGATTATTTTTTTAAATCAGTACACTGATGCTTAACACTGTTTTTGTAATTAGTATTAATTGGGTAAACAAAGAAAGAGGCTATTTGCTGTGTTTTAAATGCAAATAATGTAAATACTACTGTACATGGGCACCTAACCCTTTTTAGTGAGCTGTTAGGGGGGAAAAGGACAGTGTTTTCCATACTATATCTGCTGCCCTCCAGGTAAACTACAGAAGAACTCTTGTGTGAGGCCCAGATAATCGACCTCACTTGTGTGATGTACTTTGAAAAATCGTTTCCACAATCCTAATTGCATGTATACATGCGTTTGGCCGAGGACATTATGAGAACATCAAGAGTGATAGACCAGGTGTTGAATATGCTTTCGATTACAGTTAATGCAAAGCATTTTACACAATACATTCTCTAAAAAGTGTTGCATTGACTCAAACAATGTTTCATCTTCTCTCCATTAAATAAATTAAGGATTTATTTTTAAGGATTTTCTTTGCCTAACAGTGTAAAACGTGTCCCCAAATTCAAAGTCATTGTGAGTTTCTTCAGGACACTGAAATCCTACTTACTGTAACCAAAACAGTCCAAAGGCAACATGTAAATCCCTCTGTTTACCCATGATGTTTCAAGTAGAGGTAGACCGATATATTGGTTTAACCGATTAATCAGTGCCGTTTGTTGCTTTTTGGAACAATCGGTTATCAGCAAAAATCTTTAAAGTCCTGCATTATGAACCAAATCTTTATTTTTTTCTGGCTGTTACTGGTATTTCTGTTGCACTATAAACTGCATCTGGGATTTTATTCATTTTGGACTCTATATTCATTTTTATTAGAGGTCGACCGATAGTGGATTTTGCCGATAACTAAGGTGGTGGGAATGTCTGGTAACCGATTAATCGGCTGATTGTTTTTAAAATCGATTTATAGAATGTAAAAAAAATATGATTCTTTCTTTACTATGGAGGGCAAAGACAAAGAGTCCAAAATGAATAAAACCCCAGATGCAGTTATTTGTTCAATCGAAATCCCAAAAATAACCAGAAGAAATTAAGATTTGGTGCATAATGCGGGACTTTTAAGTATAAAAAAGCCTGGAACACGTTGGGACTCTTATTTTGAAATGCTGAAATTATGAAGAAACGATCAGCAACTATCAACATAGATTTTTGCCGATAACCGATAGTTCCAAAAAGCAACTATCGGCACCGATTAATCGTAAAACCAATATATTGGTCTACCTCTCATTTTTACAGCCTCTATGCCTATGCCTGTCAAAGTAAGGAAAGAATAAGATTTTTTTTGTTTTTTTGCATTCTATTAACCAATTCTAAAAACTATCGGCTGATTAATCGGTAATCTGCCTTTTCCACCTCTTTAGATATTGTATCGGCAAAACCAACTATCGGCCGACCTCCAGTTTCAAGTGTTTACACGGAACACACAGTGCACTTTGTCGCTAGATGTTCACGAATAGTGTGCCTCATTAGTTCAAGCATTCACTCAAAAAATATTTTAGGCTATTTTTAAGATTTATGCATTTCAGTTTCCACCAAATTCCACCAAAGTGAGTTGTCCAAATGTTTAACAAAATTCAATGAACAAAAATTAAAATATTTCAGTCTGATGGAATTTTGTTATGAAATGACACCAATTTTTTTCAATCTGACATGGAAGAAAATCAACATGTTGTTTCCCAAAGTTCATCCATCCATCCATCTTCTATAACCACTTGTCCTGTGTAGGGTCATGGGTAGTGCTGGAGCCTATCCCAGTTGTCTCAGGCTGAAGGCAGGGAAACACCCAGGACAGGTGACCAGTCCATCACAGGGCAACACAGACAGACAAACACATTCACACTCATGGGCAATTTAGAGTCTCCAAATAACTTAACCTGCTTGTCTTTTGGACTGTGGGGGAAATCAGAGCACCCAGAGGAAACCCACGCAAACACAGGGAGAACATGCAAACTCCACACAGAAAGGCCCAGTTGAGCCAGGACTTGAACACAGGACCTTTTTGCTGTGAGGCAACAGTTTGATAGCGCCCCTTTCCCAAAGTTCATGTTCCATGGAATCAACCCCATTCTGCCAAATCAATTTGAGCCTGAGCATATTTTCCTCTAGCACTACTGACAGTACTTAAATCAGTATTTAAGTACATTTTAACTATAAATCATCGATTTCGGTCAGCAGCAGTATGTGCGTGTGATGTAATCACATTGACACATTCACTTGAGAATGTTTTAGTTAAAAAGTACTTAAATATTGATCCTTTCAAAGCAAGTGAATACAAACGATTGAACCGAAGATGTGCACAGACAAGGACTGTCTGCATATCGAGAAAATGTAGACCCCACGCGGACTGTGCTGGTGAAATTAGTGTCACACATGCTGTGCACGGAGCGATCTGCAATGCGGACAGCCGAAGTATAGTTTGAACTTTATTCTTCACTCGCTCTTCAGGTCTGCTGAGATGTGGTCCGCAGTGCAAGTCACTGAGTCGGTCGGAGTTCAGTTGAATGAGACACACAAATGCGCCATTCATGGCATTTAGCCTGCATATTCACTTAAAATTCCCTTTACTTGGACAGTAAAATGTGGTTGAAATTTGAAGTGCACAGTATTTCAAATAAAGTGCGCGGTTATCTCAAATAACAGATGATTATTTAATAATTGCACAGGCATATTTACAACTAAAAATATAACTCACTTTTGGTGCCATTCTGTGGATATTTCACCCAGAAACTAGAGCTCACATGTGCCCATATGTTCAAAAACACTTCCCACTTCGGCCACTGGGGGCAGTGATTCAAATTTCAGTAAGCACAGATCGATTTCAGCAGCAGAACTTTCAACCTACTGTTGCAGAATACACAGTGTAGTCTGTTTAGTCATTATATGAACCACATTTACCAACAACATGCTTCGATCATTCAGACTCAGAACAATGACTTGGTCGTATTTGCTCAATAAACCCGTCCAACCAATTAAATGCTCCCTCACCACTGGCACTATCAGCAGAAATCCACCAATAAGTCAAAGCAGTTGCACACTTCACAGAAGAGACTTATTATGCGTTCATGAAAGTAAACAAATTTGATTTGTTAACTTACAAGATTTATTCAAAAACACATTCATGACACAGCTAAGCGTTTATTGTGTGTAAATGTTCTGATGAGGCAAATTACAACCACAGTTATTCATATTCACTGACTCTTTCATCCAAAGCAACTTACAAGCAGAAGCAATTAATTACAAGCAGAACACAAGTACTGTAGTGCTGCCACAGCAAATTTCCATTTAGCACTAGAATAGCACAACAAACACCCAATGAGTCAGTGTTGAGTGGGGAAACTCTTTTGTTGAGGTGCTTACACAGTGACAATCTGTCGGCCTTGTCCATGATCATCTGTCGTTTTAGGGTCGTCTGTACATATCCGTGTCAACACAGCTGCCAGTGTACACTACACACACTACGGCACACACAAAAGTCCTTTAAAAGCATTGTCGCTCACACTGTAGAACTGAGAACAGCTTCCTAGATACTTGATAAAACTAGCAGAGATACGAGACAAACCGATGTTGAAGTGGTCTTGAGGCACCCTTGAGGTCAAGTCTAACCTACACTGTTATGGACTTTGAGTTGCATGAAATGTATAAAGTCCATATGGCCATTAAATTCTGTATTAGATGATATAAACATTATGGGCATTTAGTTAATAAGAATACACTATAGGGCGTGCTGAGTTACTCCAGCCAGGTCTCTTAAGCAACCAAACTGGCCCGGTTGCTAGGGAGGGTAGAGTCTCATGGGATAACCTCCTCGTGGTCGCTATAATGTGGTTCGCTCTCGGTGGGGCACGTGGTGAGTTGTGTGTGGATGCCGCGGAGAATAGCGTGAAGCCTCCACATGCAATATGTCTCCGTGGTAACGCGCTCAACAAGCCACATGATAAGATGCGCGGATTGATGGTCTCAGACGTGGAGGCAACTGAGATTCGTCCTCCGATACCCGGATTGAGGCGAGTCAAAACGCCACCACGAGGACTTAGAGCGCATTGGGAATTGGACATTCCAAATTGGAGAGAAAAAATACATAAATAAATAAAAATAAGAATATACTGTAAACATTAGTAATTTTAATTTAAAAATATTGTAAAAATATAATAGTATAAACCTGTTATTTACTTAACAGCAAGTTACCTTATCATATGCAGTGAAAATTATATTAGATTTAAAAAGACAAATCAAATGTTTCTATAAAAATATGGTTAAGTAAAAAGTATGAATAACCTTATGCTAGATTTCCGCAATGAAAACATGGACGGATTTGTGGAATCCAGTAAAAAAAAAAAAAAAAAAAACTGATTTAACCATGAAATGTGGAATGTCTCAGAATTTGACATATTTGGGATAAATTGAATGTATGAATACACAATTATTCAAAGCAAAATCATGATATGCCCTGGTTTGATGATTAAACCACAAAAGACTGAGATTTAATTAAATAAATGTAGTCTGGATGTGCTGCGCACATTAAAGTGAATGTGTGAAGACGGAAGCTCATACACTGATAATACCGCATCATAAACATCACACATATTCTGTGTGTGTGTGTGTGCGTGTGTGTGTATGACAAGGAGCAGAGCACTTATTCACTGTGATGCGTACAGCACATGCAGACTATGTATTTATATCATTAAATCGCAGCCTTTTGCTGTTTAACAGGCACATTAAGCCATATCGTGAACTGCTTATCCGGACGTGAGAAGCTGTTGTCAAAAACATACAAACTAAACATGCTTCATTCTGTTTTCTGCGAAAATAGAAGCTCAATTTAAGTTAGACAAGTGAAATTTAAGAAACTGCGACAGAAATATATTACTACTGTATAGTCAAATGTAATATTAAAAGTAGTATTAATTAATGATAATAAATAATAATGTATCATTAATAATAGCTACGTTATATTTAATCAATCTCTCACAAGAGTGCTGTTTTACTAAATAAAAGTTTTCATCAATACTTTCATTAATGCTGTGAAGCAGTGCTGTGCAGCTCTGTATTTGACAAAAAATAACTACAATGTTGTGTTGAATCTGCAAGCACTTAATTTGATAAAAAATAATGCAATAGTATGTTAAAAAAAAGTAATTGTTTCATTTGATTCTTGAAGTGCTATGAATTTTCATTATATTGATGATCAAATTGAATTAAGCTTTAAAACACGGAATTCAGAAAAAATAAAAATAGAAATCATGGAATTTGGGAAAATATAAAACCGATTTTATAGAGCCATACCTCATAATATACAGTGAAACTGAAAGCTGTAAAAACACCTTGAATTGGCTGCTAATGAAAAACAAATGCTACCAGAAACTTTATTTTCCAGTGTTTGCCTTTTAGAAATAAGACAACAACCTGCAATTGTAGAGACGTATGCAATGGCCAAAATATGAGCACTTTTATCAGACAGAGATTTAACCCTTTAAGCTCTGAAAGTGTTTTGAAAGATTTTATGTTTCAGTGTCATACCCAAAATTAAAGGTTTATAACAAAAAAAAAAAAAAAAAAAAAAAAAAAGGAGGGTCAAGAGTTTAGTATTATTGCAAAGAAATGTTTTCACATTTTTTAATGATATAGATTATGATACATTCTGAGACTCTCAGTTTTATTTTTTTTATTTTTCTGATTTGGCATTATATATCTCTAGGTGTAAATAAGGTGGCTTTTGTTTTGTTCCTAATCATGTCAACTGTATTTGAGAAAATTTTGTATTGATACGACAAAGCAATCAAAAGTTATAGCATTACAAAAATAATTTATCATAGTGTCCAAAAGCCTCTCCAAACAAATAAAACATAATAATTGTACATAAGAACTAATTACACATGCAAACACAACAATGACTAAAGGTTTGCGTAGCATGCAGACATGATTTTAGTAATGAGATTTCACAGAATGAGTTTCATTCTGTGTCATTTGAGTCATCATTGAGTCTGTGTCATGTATTTGGCGCCATCTCCTGGTGGACATATGTAACATTGTGCTTTATGTGGATTATCTAATGATCTATGCATCTGATTATCTTGTATGTGGGCTCGTTGAAAGATAATCACCTCCTCTAAGTAACAGTATGTGATATTTTATGCTCTTTTTATTTTTTCTGAAGTTATAAGTGAAAACGGTGCGTGTAAGCAACACCAACATAATTGTCAAAGACATATACTTCGCTGTTACTCGCTATATTTTTGTCTGTGAGTAAAACAAATAGGCTGGCTGTATTCTATTCTTTAAAAGCTTTCCAAAAACATATGACACATGGCTATTTGATCAGTTTGATGTTTTTATTGATTGCAATAATATGTACAGTGCAAATATTTTTAATATAAATGATCAAAACGGAACATTTCTGTTCCCTATCTGTCACTCACTCGACATTGTGTCGATGTAGTGACACTAGGGGTCACTCTTGGGAGCCCCGAACACCTCTGCTTTTTGAAAACAGGCCAATGGGAATTGGTGAGTGGAATTTGCATGCCACTCCCCTGGACATATGGGTATAAAAGGAGCTGGTTGTGGTCGTTTTCTCTCCGCTTCTGACGGCTACGATCGCTGTCTTATGTATCTGGGCGCTGCCCATGCGGAGACATCATTCGTGGCTGGGTCTTGTCCTCATTGCGAGAACATGACCATGGCAACGTTGCGGTCGTGGCTTGCCTTCGTAAGAAAGAAAGCCACCCCAGTAGCTCCCCGCCTCGGTCCTTCTACCTTGCACAGACTCCCTTCACCTTATACTACCCGATCCAGATCTTTCAGCTCCCCCGCTCTCACTACCCTTGATGGTGGGGCGACCAAGGGGTATTCGGTGATAAGGCTCTCACTTGTGCCCGCAGAGCGCCGCCTCCTGGAGCAGGCGCCCGAAGCTCTCGTCCAGGTCCTGTAGGTTTACATTGTCTTTGACAGCTAAGGCCTACGGTGCCGCTGGACAAGCCACCTCCACCCTGCATGCCATGGCTCTCCTGCAGGTACACCAAGCCAGAGCTTTAAAAGAGCTGCACAAGGGTTGTTCTGAACCGGGACTGATTCAGGAACTGCGCTCGGTGACCGACCTCGCTCTCTGGGCGACGAATGTCATGGCGTGGTCTCTCGGGCAGGCAATGTCCACCCTGGTGGTCCAGGAGTGCCACCTTTGGCTCAACCTGGTCGAGATGAGAGAGGCTGACAAGGCACGGTTCCTTGACGACCCATTTCCCAGGTTGGCCTGTTCGGCGACACCGTCGAGGACTTTTCCCAGCAGTTCTCGGCAGTGAAGCAGCAGATGGAGACTATTCAACGCATCCTGCCCCGGCGTGGCTCAACAACCCACACCCCGTCTGCTTGTCGCCAAGGGCATCCGCCTGCAGCATCAGCACTGGCTATGCCGCAGCCCACCCCCGTGGCCCGGCCCCGGCGTTGAGCCCACCGCAGGAAGCAGACACCACCCGTCTCACTGCTGGCCATCAAGAACCCAAGGAAGGCTTCAAAGCACCCCTGAGACGGGCAACCCAGGGACGAGGAGACCCGCTTCTATGGAGTTGGTAGACAGACCACTCCATCCCCCGGTGGAGGGCTGGAAGGAGAATCTTTTGTTTCATTTTTCACCGCTTGCAAAAGAGGCCGCGGTACCCAAAACTTAAACAAAAAGTGGTTTTCTTGTTCCCTGGGTCACAGGTCAGGTGTGCATGGCTGTCATCACGACCGCCGTCCACAATCCCATTTTGGCAGGTTTGGCACTCCAGCGGCGGACCCTCCGCCCCTGTGCGCCCAGCTGTGGCACAAACATGCCCACACCAGATTGGTTCCGAAGGACTGCGGAGATGATATTCCTCCTCACCCCTCCTCGACCAATCTTATGGTGGCCGTCAGGAGCCAGGTAAATGCTTCAATGTCTCTGGACTCAGCATGGCCACGGGGTTTGAGCCTCCTCGACGTGGCGCCTCAGGCTCCGCCCCGCCGCGAGGCCCCAGTACGTCCAATGTGATTGTACCCTTGGTCCCCCTCGCCCGGAGTTTGGACGCGTGGCTCGCGCTTTCCAACCCGTCGCGATGGCTGACGGACCATCTGACTTGGCTACACGATTCAGCTCGCCAGGCACACATCCAGGTTCAGCGGCGTGTCCGCTTCACCTCGGTGAAGGGCGAGAATGCCGCTACCTTGCGTGCGGAGATTGCTACCCTTTTACGGAAGGGTGCGATAGAGCCTGTCCCTCCGGCCGAGATGAAGAAGTGGTTTTACATCCCCTACTTCATCGTATTGTGATGGCATATCACGCTCAGGACATGCCGCCCCCCATGGGGTTATGAGCCCACTCTACTAGAAGTGTAGCAGCCTCCTGGGCCCTGACCAGTGGCGCCTCTTTGGCATACATCTGCAGAGCATCGGGCTGGGCAACACCCAACACCTTTGCAAGGTTCTACACTCTCCGGGTCGAGCCGGTTTCGTCCCGTGTATTGTCAGGTACGAGCAGGTAAGTTTTGGGACAGCTGGCCGGGTGTACCACTTGTGCATAGTGCCTTTCCCCTCCCTTGAGGTGAAGATGTGCACTTTTGACTGTGTTCACAAGCTGTGATCCCTGGATGACTTTCCTCCTTAGCCCTGTGGCAGACGAGTTTGCGGAGAACGTGTGCCCAGTACGTGTGCTAATTAGGCCCTGTACTGGGGTAGGTGTTCCACATGTGCTGGTTCCCCGTAGGTGACCCCATGTGATATCTTCCACTAAATCGTTTCCCTGTCGGTAAACTGCATCTTCCTTGGGCAGAGGCCCCTCTGCCCCCGGTCAGCATGTTTGAAGAAACTCCTCCCCCCTCGGGTAGGACCTACCATGTGACTTCTCCACATGACATACTTCCGACAAGACTCGGTAAGACCATGTGACATATTTCCACTCAAAATACCCCCCCCCCTTCTCTGGGAGGGGTGTGGTCTCCGCTGTGTCTTCCCCTTGGGAGTGACACCCCCCAGACATAGACATTTATGGCCCCCAGTCGGTTAACAAATTCCACTCTTTTTGGGGAGAAAAAAGAGGAAAAGAAGCCACGGATGGGCTAGCATGTCCCTATTTGTTGGGCAGTCTACTTGTTCCCAAAGGACCGTTCGATGCTCATAAGAGCATTGGGGGAGGTTACGTGAAGGCCTGGTGTGCTAGCAACGAGGCACACAGCGGTCTGCCCGTCTCGCAACGCCAGTCCATGTAACACAGTTCAGCTAGTTGTGGCATTTTTTATAGGGACCCCTAGTTTCACTACATCGACACAACGTCGAGTGAGTGAAAGATAGGGAACATCCTGGTTACTTTCGTAACCTCCGTTCCCTGATGGAGGGAACGAGACGTTGTGTCCCTCTTGCCACAACACTGAACTACCTGCTGAAATGGCCGGGACCTTGTCTCGGCTCCTCAGCACTAAACCTGAATGAGTTGTTGCATACCAGCTCCTTTTATACCCGTATGTCCGGGGGAGTGGCATGCAAATTCCACTCGCCAATTCCCATTGGCCATTTTTCAAAAAGCAGAGGTGTTTGGGGCTCCCAAGAGTGACCCCTAGTGTCACTACATCGACACAACGTCTTGTTCCCTCCATCAGGGAACGGAGGTTACGAAAGTAACCAGGACGATTTGTCTGCAAATTTCAAAGCACTTGTTCAGTTTTGGTCATAATGTCTACATGCATTGTAAAGTAGAGCTTCTAATCTTTCAAACGAAACCTATTTTATGTTGGCCAAGACTGTAGTTATTAATATTTTGAAGAGTATTTTTTTCCCCACGGGCCCATCTGAGCTTAAAGGGTTAAAATTGTACTCAACTTGGTTTGAATTTAGTTGTCTGAATTTTAGAAAACATTTGTATTCTCTCAAGAATGTAATTAATGTTGAGCACCATTGGTTGAGTCTTGTTACTATTCGGGCTGGTCGGGATGCTCAAAATAACAGGGTAATGTTTTGAAAGCACCAAAGAGTCACATTGCTACACTTTTCAGGAAAAATAACTTACTTATAGTTGACTCTTAATTTTAAGTGATACATCAGAAAAATATTTTCATATCCAAAAATGTCCACATATCAGCTTTAAAGTATTTTATTATCAAAGTCACTGAAATTAAGCCTTGGAGAGAAATTTGACACACATTACAGGCCAAAATAGCTGCGTTTTATGGAAGTGAACTGAAGAGCAATATAAAGGAAGAACTTTCATGCATGGTGGTCGTTATTTTGCGAGCTGCCGTGTCATCATTTCCTGCTGCGGTTTTTTAGGGAGGCCCTTCAAAACACTTGTAACATTCCACAACTGCTCAGCACCATATTCCATCAACACGGTAAATGAAGCTTGCCACGGTGACGGCAGATCACTGCAGGGTTAAATGGACTTGACCTCTGCATTGCCAGCGCTCAATAAGACGCATGTTGCAGGAGATCAGAGACTCTGCATGCACACGCACAGCTCATAAGTCGAGCACAAAGACCATGTCAGTTCTGAGTAAAACTACAACACACTTTATCTGCTCAGTCACAGGAAACAACACGTCATTACTGGACAACGGAGGGAACCTCGTTGGTTCCTGTACATGTTGAGACCAGAAATCATGACAACAGGAGTTGATCAGTGATTTGATTTCACTGTATTCCTGCATGATTTCAAACTGACCTGGATCATTACACACCCTCAAAACAGAGATCACACATTCCTAAGTGTGTTTAGGTGCAATAAGACAAACTATGAGAAAAGCAAAGAATCCTTAGAGTTAGATATCAACTGGTATGGAATTTGTCGATAATAACTGTGATGGAAAAAGCCATAAACCAATTGTTCGTCAAGATACTCTGTAAACACTAACGTCGCCATTACTAGAAAAATCAGTTTGTCTAAATTAAACATTACTTGAAATGTCAAGTTTTGAGGTCATAACTTAAATATTTATGTCCCTTGAACATTTTTTTTTTTAAATCCATAGACTTAAGATTTTAAGGGCCCTATTTTAAGAGTGCTAGAGTTAAGCGCAACACAATGCTCAACACAAAGTCATAAGTGCAAAGTCAGTGGGCATGACCATGAAGTTTTGGTATTTTCATGCAAGCATGAAGTAAGTTTAGGCACAAGTGGGTTTGGGGAAATTGCATGTGCAATGTGCAAAAGGGCTGGGCCAACGCACACCGTCTGCGTCCTATTATATAGTCCATTCAAGCACCAGCAATATAAACAAAGACAGCACATTCATGAGAAATTGGTTGTGTAAATGGACTGTATGCAATGAATTAGAAGAATTTAAAATGACATTTTTTGTGCATTAACTGCATCCTTGATGAATGTCAGGTATATTTCTATGACAGTGACACGCTAATTTTAAATGCGCGGAAAATGTGATTATTGTCAGAATTTGGATGTATGTCCTTTAAATTATAATGTAATTATTATTATTAATCATTTTACCGCTCTCCTTCCACCGGCCCCTTTTGCAGTGACTTAAAAATCACTCTACAACAAAGGGTAAAATTACTAGTGGGCTACAAATAAAATCATAAATACAATTGTAAATGTACAATTATAATTATAAATATAAACATAATAAAATAATAATAATAATTGAATAGAAATAAACCATGACCTCAACAGCCATTGAAGGGGCATAATTTGATGTCCCACCCACGCCCACTTGCGCTGGCACAAAAATTGCACTTAGAATTAGCGCTCAGTTCTCCTTGTATATGTGCAATTGAAATACAGGTGTCTATGTATTTCTGTGAAGAAATAAGTAATTTAATGATTGACCTAGAATGGGGCCTGGGTACCTCAGCGAGTATTGACGGTGACTACCACCCCTGGAGTCACGAGTTCGAATCCAGGGTGTGCTGAGTGACTCCAGCCAGGTCTCCTAAGCAACCAAATTGGCCCGGTTGCTAGGGAGGGTAGAGTCACATGGGGTAACCTCCTCGTGGTCGTGATTAGTGGTTCTCGCTCTCAATGGGGCGTGTGGTGAGTTGTGCGTGGATTGTGGAGAGTAGCATGAGCCTCCACATGCTGTGAGTCTCCGCGGTGTCATGACAACGAGCCACGTGATAAGATGCACGGATTGACGGTCTCAGAAGCGGAGGCAACTGAGACTTGTCCTCCACCACCCGGATTGGTGTGAGTAACTGCACCACCATGAGGATCTACTAAGTAGTGGGAATTGGGCATTACAAATTGGGAGAAAAGGGGATAAAAATAATATATATATATTAATTACCTAGAATCAGTTATCATTTTCTTTATTTAAACTGTGTTACTGTATGACCTAAATTTAAGTCCATAAAATTAAACTTATTAAGTAGAAACAACAATATTTAAATAGCAAATCTGAGTTAAGTCTACATGCATCTAATTACCTTAACGTAAATAAAGAAGTTCATTCTATGAGGTCACCACGTTAAGTGAACTTAATTACACAGGATTTTGAGACCCCATTACTCAATTCGCTTGAGGGAACGAATGTACTCAATCATTTGAGTAAAGTCAACTTATTTGGGATTTTGATGTCATTTTTAAAATCGATTTATTAAAGCTGTTCAAATGTATTCTTAGTCTTTTCTTACTGTGGAGGGCAGAGAAATAGAGGCTATAAGAGTCAAAATTGAATAAAATCCTAAATGCAGTTTATTCTGCAACCAAAATCCCAATAATAACCAAAAAAAAAAAAAAAAAAAGCAGGACTTTTTTCCGTAAACAGGACCCAAATACAGCGGGGACTCTTATTTTGAAATATCTGTGCTCACAGCTGCTCACACAAACACATCAGTGAAATAAAGCATGCACTTTAACAATCATCTACAATGTATTACAATATAAACACTATAAAGTAAACATTGTAATATCAGCTAATAAATACTGTAAAAGCAGAAACAGTAGATTATCAGTGATCGCTTGTCATATACTGTACGTCCGGTTTCCCGGCAATTCGCGTTTGCTGATAAATAATTTGTTCCTTTTCTATAGGGACAACGTCAGTCAAAATCAACATAAACTCAACAATAATTAATGGTTATTCTAAAACCCCAATTCCGAAAAACTTGGGACAGTATGAAAAATGCTAATAAAAACAAAAATTAGCAGTTTGTAAGTTATATTCACCCTTTGCTATATTGAAAGCACTACAACTACACATTATATGATGTTTTACCTTGTGAATTTATTGTTTTTTTAATGTACAGTAATTTCAAATCAGATGATTGCAACATGCTCCAAATAAGTTGGGACAGTCGAGTGTTTATCACTGTGAAACATCACCATTTCTTCTAATAACACTTATTAAGCATTTGGGCACTGAAGACACAAGTTTGTTAAGTTTAGAAAGTGGAATTTTCCCCATTCATCCATTATGTAGGTCTTTAGCTGCACAATTGTACGGGGTCTTCATTGCTGTATTGTGTGCTTCATTATGCACCACACATTCTCAACTGGAGATGGTCAGGACTGCGGGCAGGTCAATCTAGCATCCACACTCTCTGCTTATTTGACCAGTATGTGGTTTGAAGTTGTCCTGCTGAAAATGCGGGACGTCCCTGGAAAAGACGCTGCTGGATGGCAGTATATGTTGCTCCAAAATGTGTATATATCTGTCTGCATAAATTGTGCCCATACAGATGTGTGAGTTACCCATGCCATGGGCACTGACACACCCCTGACCCATACAGACACTGGCTTTTGGACCTGATGCTGATAACAACATGGATGGTTCTTTTCCTCTTTGGCCCAGAGAATGCAACGACTTTGTTTTTCAAAACACTTTTTTAAATGTGGACTCATCTGACCAAAAAACACAGTTCCACTGTTCTACTTTCCATCTAAGATGAGAACGAGCCCAGAGATATCGGCAGCGCTTCTGGACAGTGTTGATGTATGGCTTCTCCTTTACATAGTAAAGTCTTAACTTGCATCTGTGGATGCAGCGGCGAGTGGTGTTGACTAACAAAGGTTTACTAAAGTAATCCCAAACCCATGTTCATGATATCCATTACAGATGAATGATGTTTTTTAAGACAGTGACGTCTGAGGGATCAGAGATCACGTGCATTCAGAAGTGGTTTTCGTTTTGCCCTTTACGCACTGAGATTTGACAAGATTCCTTGAATCTTTTAACTATATTGTGCACTGAAGAGGGTGAAATGCCCAAAATCCTTCCAATTTGTCTTTGGGGAACATTGTTCTCAAAGTGCTGGATTATTTGCTGAAGCATCTGTTGATAAATTGACAAGTCTTGAACGATCCTTGCTCTTAAAGGACTAGGCTGTTTTTGGAGGCTCCTTATATACTATGACACGATTGCCTCACCTGTTAAACATCACCTGTTTCACATCACCTTATTTCAACTCGTCAAATTGTTATTGGTCTTAAATTGCCCCTGTCTCAACTTTTTTGGAGCATGTTCATTTTCAAAAAACAATGCAGTTTACAAGGTAAAACATCATATAATGTGTAGTTGTAGTGCTTTCAATAGAGCAAAGGGTGAATATAATTTACAAATAATTCCTTTTTGTTTTTATTAGCATTTTTCATACTGTCCCAATTTTTTCAGAATTGGGGTTGTAAATAAACGTTCAATAATGCCAGTGCTTTACATTTGTCTTTTTTATAACATCTCGTTAATAATAACACATTAGTCTATAAACAGTGATAATGCTCTACATGTAAACATTCACCAAATTAAATTTTTGTACATAACCTATAATCACCAGGTGAGTTTAAGAGTTTATTTTACCAGATGACATTTCTTATTATTATTCACAAGATATGAAATGGGGGACGTGATGTGCTAATAGGGCACATTTTTCCGTGCATCCCCTTGCTTCAATTTAGATCACTTGATTATCAAAATATAGTATTGGTGAGGATAAAATATGGATTAATATTGTCAATTACGACCAATGTAAAAATCGGATGTAAAGATCCTCATGATGTGTCAGTAATATAGGCTTATTTCACCTCCAGATTCTGCGTCAGTACTCTAAAAATCATCCAGTGTCACTAACAAAAATAAACTATCTACGAACGATCGATGTTTAGATTTTTGCCGAAAACCAATGGTTTCTAAAAGCAGCTAAAATAATTAATCAGGTTAGACTCTACATTTTTATTGAATGAGCCACATTCAAAGCCGTGATAAAATACAAATAAACACACTTTAAAATGCTTTTAAAGCTTTTTAACACTGATCCACTTTTTCCTCAGTATGTCAGCTTTTCTGGTGGGAATTGAAACGGGCGTATCATTAACCCGCCTGGCTTATGTCACATGACATAAAAATGTAAATGCTCAAACTTCCCAAAAACTCCTCATCTGATGTTTGGGTGTGTAGGTGACTGACAAATGGCACAAATTACTTGAAATGGAAAAGTCAAAGATTTAGTAAATACCTTACAAATGAAAGGTACTTCATCTCATTTGATTATTAGACACAGTGGGTTTTACTTCTCATAGCAGGAGGTCAGTCACCTCTAACTACACTTATCTAAGATAAATCAAGTTTGTGTGGTGCCTGACCTTCTAGAGTGAAAGGCAATAAAACACTTACAGACACCAGAATCCAAAGTCATCAAACACGAAAACATAGAGGAGACTGGGGCAAGTTGTCACAATTGCTATAAGTCAGTAATCATGGTTCTGAGTCAAAAGTCCAAGTATATAATGCTTGTTTCCCTTGCAGTGCTTTATACTGTGTGTTGGTTTCATACACCTAGTTCAAAACGGTCTCAAATAAGGATAAGGTTCCAATTGTGACAACTTACCCCAAAGTGTGACAACTAGCCCCCAGGTTGCCCTATATGAATGCACTTGAAACTTGAGACTAGTTTATTTGACCCACACACACACACACACACACACAAATCTATGGAACGACTACAACACACATTTTCCTCAAGTGGAGTCGTGGTTTAAACAGAATTAAACAGTATTATTGTGTGAGGGATTTGATGACTGTGCAACAAGAAGACCTATTACATATTATAACAACAATAATAACCAATAGAGCTGTTCAGCTTGTAGTCCAAATACCCGGAAGATAATTCGCCATGGGTTCCATCTGGATTTTCCAATGGGTTTTTATACAATAAGGGTTCAGAGAAAAATCGGTAGCTGGCAGCAGTCAATGGCAGCTGGAAGTACTTGCCAGAAGAACTTGAAATGGGATGGACTTGTCGCTGGAACAGTCAATCACTTGCATGCTTAAAGGGAAAGAGTTTCTTCCTCCTTCATAATAAAAGCACCAGTGCTATGTTTGCTGAAATAAAACCATGCTTCTGGATAGCCGTCTTTGGTTTACTTCAGTTATTTCATTTTATAAAATCATTCGGGATTGTCATTTGACAGGCATAATAGCTTTCATTCAGGGCTTGTTTACAGCAAGGATTACAAAATGCAGTTTACTTATGGAAAGTGCTGACAACATTTCTAAATGTCTTTTGTGTGAATGTTTTTTTTTCTTTTTTTTTTGCCTATTACATCGTTGACAGTTTTAGCTACTCACTATTATACTTATAAATTAATTGTTTTGTTGCTTATGGGTCATTTATTAAGCAGATCTTGGTTGTTAAATGTCATCATGCATGCCATTAACAGCCTAGTTTGTTTTGGAGGATAATGTGAAGATATCCAAGTTGCTGTAGTTTACTGTTTCAATCGATAAAACATGGTTTACAGGAAAACTCAGACAGCTTCGTCAGGCCAAAGAGGATGCTTAAAGAAGTGGGGATAAAATATTGTTCAACCAGGCCAGGAACACACTGACAAATCAGAGTGGCTAAAAGAAGCTACTCTGAAAAGCTGAAAAAACTGTTTTCAGCCAATGATCCTGCATCTGTGTGGAAAGGCCTGAAAAGCATCACCAAGTGCAAGACACCACCCCCTTGCTCTGTAGAGAATCAACAAATGGCTGATGAACTGAATGTGTTTTACTGCAGGTTTTAAAAGTCCAGTCTCACACCCCTCCCCCGCTCTGATCTTCACTTCACACACACACCAACACCTCCTGGAACCGTCCCCCAGATGGTGTTTCACCTGCCTGTCTGAAAGTCTGCGCTGACCATCTGGCCCCCATCTTCACACAGATCTTCAAAGATCACTGGAGCAGTGTTAAGTTCCCTGCTGCTTCAAACACTCCACCATCATTCCGGTACCCAAAAACCCAAAATCACAGGACTTAATGACTACAGACCTGTCGCTCTCACATCTGTGGTCATGAAGTCGTTTGAGAGACTGGTTTTGGCCTACCTCAAGGACATCATTGGACCCCTGCTGGACCCCCTTCAGTTTGCTTACCGAGCAAACAGGTCTGTGGATTATACTGTCAATATGGGACTGCATTATATCCCGCAACACCTCGACAGACCTGGGACTTATGCAAGAATCCTATTTGTGGACTTCATTTCAGCCTTCAAAAACATCATGCCTGATCTTCTCTCAACCAAACTGACCCAGCTCTTAATGCCCACCCCAATCTGTCAATGGATCACCAGCTTTCTGACAGATAGGCAGCAGCTAGTGAGACTGGGGAAACTTACATCCAGGACCCTCACTATTAGCACTTGTACTCCTCAGGGATGCATTCTCTCTCCACTGCTCTTCTCCCTGTACACGAATGACTGCACTGCAAAAGACCCCTCCGTCAAGCTCCTGAAGTTTTCAGATGACACCACAGTCATCGGCCTCATCCGCGACAGTGACGAGTCTGCATACAGATGGGAGGTTGAACAGCTGGCTGTCTGGTGCGGTCACAACAACCTTGAGCTGAACACACTCAAAACAGTGGAGATGAGAGCAGACTTCAGGATAAACCTTGTTGTAAAATGTTACCCAGTAATTATCATACTTGCAGTTTGCATGACCTCATTTTAATTGAGACATTGGTTTATTTGTACTTAGGTGATCAAAATAAGGTGATAAAATGGTGACTTGTCACAGCTCCTAAAATACACATATGCCCTTTTACATGCATGTACATTTTAACCTAACATCTTCATATTGGGAAAAAAGCTACTGGACATGCTATACAGTATAGTGCTTCTTTTTTAGTGCTTTCTATTTAAACAGTCTGCTCATCACATTTGCAATGGTTCTAGGATGTTTTAAAGTTAGAACAATTTTCACACCGGGGGGCGGCCCATTTTTATAATTTCACCTAGGGCCCCACAAACCCACGGGCCGGCCCTGAATACAACTCAAATGCATGAATACATTTGACAGTAATACAAGACCAAAAACGAAATAAAAATGAACATTAAACATACCAATACTTTATTGGACTGCCCTACAAAGCTTAATTATACAGTAAAATAAACCTTGTTTTCAGTTATCAAAAACATTTTCTTGACATTTGCCTTTCACCATTGCATGTCTTTCTCAGACCATAACATACAGTATATTAATACTGAGCAGAAATGCTTTGTAATTCTTCTTGTGTTGTTTATATCATACAAAACAGGAATAGCCTTCTATACCTGTTATCTAAATGATGGATGACAGCACTTTGTTGTCCATAGACATTTATTTAATTTTAATATTTTATTGCTGTATGCGAACATTTCAAGTTCAGTTTCACATGTAGTGCAGTTGTAATTTCAAATGATCTACTTCAGAATACAAGATTTGTAATAAAAGTTTATTGTTGTCATTCGTTACTCGTTTATCGATTGGCTGCTGTGTCTGTTTGGATGCTAATGATTGGCGGCTGCCAGCAGCAGGTTCCTCCAACTCTTCCGGAAGACATTGGCAGCACTTCCTGCTGCCAGCTGCCATTTTTTCGCTGAACCCCCTCTCTTTTTATTATGTGGGTTTTCAACCCATGAGTAAAATAAGGTCTGTGGTAAACATTACTTGACAATACGTGGACGTTTTGTTCTACAACATAAATTACACACTTTCATACCTCAAACGTGAATTTTGTAGCCGTATTGAATTACATACTTTTTTCAAAATTCACGTTTGAGGAATGAAAGTGTGTAATTTATGTTGTAGAACAAAATGTCCACATATCGTCAAGTAATGTTTACCATAGACCATATTATACACATAAGTTGAAAAACTCCATTATAAAAACCCATAGGAAAATCCAGAGGGAACCCATGGCGAACTAGACTTCCGGGTTTGCCTACAAAATGACGTCACAGCTGAACAGCTCTATATCAGAGATTATTTAGCAGAGATGGGACATTTCTATTAAAATGACTGGGAGAAATTGGAACGCCCAGCCGAGAAGCTCGCGACCAATGGTCAATGGATGTAAAAAGGAAGTCCCGCCTTACAGGTTAAAGAGCCAATCACCTTTTAGAAACAGACATCACCTGTCAATCAACACTAGAATGCGCATGTGCATTAGCTAAACAAACTGGTAGAATTGTGCTTTTTAGCGTAATCTGAGGTAAAGAAGCACAATTCAAGATACCAATGTTCTTTGATTTTATTAAAATGTTCTGTGATTGTATAATCTTGATCAACCGTTTTAGAGATTTCGGTGTTCCCCCATTCAAGTGGATAGGAGCCGCACTGGCATGACTGGAAATAGTCACCCAAGAGCGTTCAGAAGATGGCGAACAGTGGACTGACTTGCTAGAAAGACTTTGTCAATATCCACCTTATTTTGCAGCACGGAAGTAAGCAGCGGCTGCATTTCCGGCGAATGTAAGAAAGATCCACTGGCATTGACCGCAGTGATATTGGCTTATAAACTATCATACAACCACAGGATGTACAGCAGAATTATGTGCCAATGTCGGATCATTTTCTAACTTAAGCAATCATAGTAAAAGAGTAAGTAAATCAAATGCTGTTGTATTGAAGAGACGGTAATAAGATCTGCTTCTTTACTGAGATTGTGACGATACAGTGTTTCTTGTCTCCATGTAAACCTCCGTTCATATAGTATGTACCTGCATAACCTCCGATGATGCCTTTATTTATTCATTTATTTCCAAAGGCGATGTTTCATAAGCCGTGCTGAATTGAATCTGCGTGTCTGTTTACTATACACCGCTATGCTCTATGACAAGATGAAACAAGATGCAGTTTTGGTGCAAAGAAAGTTGAAGCAGCATTCTTTCTTCTCTCTGCTGGTTGTGTAAAGCTTGTGGATGCGTGTCAGACGGCGAGGAGGACCGTCCGTGTCAGCGCTTGATTTCACTCATTCTGCCAGTGCATCTGTGTGTGATGAAACAATGGCAAAATGCGATAAACAGCCTGTAATATAAAGCAGCATAATGTCGTATTTTTTGTAGCGCTAAAATAGCTGGAAGTGGCTGATACCGGAAGTGGTCCACATTCTAGGTTGATAATGCCGCCGCCGTAGTTTCTCTGAAAAATAAGGTGGATACTGTGTATGTATATTTACTGAGCTGTTTCTTTGCTATTGTCCTCAGATATTATTTAAAGACTCGATCTCAATTATGTTAGACTACCTGATGCACATGTTTTAAGTAAGAAGGTTATACCATGGTATCCCAAATAAAAGTGAAACAACAACAACAAAAAAAAGCAAAGCGGCATTAAAACCAAGGAACTCTCTGTAAATAACTGTCGACAGGCATGCACAGGTAGGGTGCGCGTGCACCAGGCGCCATTAAACGCTGAATTGCTCACTATCGCATTTGACCACTAGAGAGCGACAGCACTAAACTCAATGCATCGAGCTTGTGTGCCCACTTGCAAGATGCCCCTTAAGTTACCCTTAGTTATAATTGTAAGTGTATTGTATCTAAGGGGTTTACAACAATAGCAAAATAGCACCCTCAGCTGACAATTGTTATGAATCTGAATATGGCATTAATTCTGTATGATCCGCTTCAACTATTACACTATCATGAGAACGTGCAAAATGATTGACAGGTATAATGCACATCAAAGTCTTCTGATTGCTGGATCAAAGAACGTGTCCGCGGGCAATTTTTTGTTTGCCATTTACAGAGACTGAAGATATTTCAGGACTCTTCTTTAACCCTTGTGCTGTGTTGGTTTGTTCTAACACATTTTGTGTTCTCGGTCAAAAATGACCGGTCCGCTAAGATTATTAATAAATCTCTCATATTGCATATATTATCATAAGATATCACATTAGATCTTTTTGTCAACTTTTTTTTCATATTTATATATATATATTGTATAAACTATATATATTTTAAATATGTAAAAAAAATTGACAAATATATATATATATATATATATATATATATATATATATATATATATATATATATATATATATATAATATACACTACCAGTCAAAAGTTTTGAAACACTTACTCATTCTTTATTATATATATATATATATATATATATATATATATATATATATATATATATATATATATATTTTTTTTTTTTTTTCACATTTTAGAATAATAGTAAAGTCATCAAAACTATGGAATAACATAAATGGAACTTTGGGAATTATGTTGTGACTAAACAAAATCCAAAATAAATCAAAACTGTGTTATATTTGAGCATCTTCAAAGTAGTCACCCTTTGTCTAGAATTTTCAGACATGTACTCTTGACATTTTCTCAACCAACTTCTTGAGGTATCACCCTGGGATGCTTTTTAAACAGTATTGAAGGAGTTCCCATCTATGTTGGGCACTAATTGGCTGCTTTTCTTTATTATTTGGTCCAAGTCATCAATTTCAAAAACTTTTTTAATTAAATTTTAGATTTATAATGAAATAAATTAATATGGTGGCACAATTGTATTTTTGTCTACAAAACTAATTTCAAACATTTAAGCATACGCCTTTAGATCAAAAGATTTTTAAGATCATGGGAAACATTTCAGTCGAGTTTCAAATTTTTTTATTTTTTATTTTTTTTAAAGAAGTATTCATTGAACTGAGCTCAGCAGGGTGCACTCCCTGCAGAATTAATAATAATAATAATAATAATTAAGTAATAAATTAACAACCACTTGCGTGATCGAAAGAAAATAGGTGCCATTTTAAAGCTTAGAATCTGGACTTTACAATGCATATAGCTGATCCTACCAATTCTTAAATAATGCTTTTTAATTGGCTGACAAATAAGAACTGTTTTGTTCTCATAATTTGCTAATTTGTTACAACAACAAATATATTCAGAGTTGGTAAAACCATAAAAAGATGAGACAGACATGTGTTATATATCATTGGAAAGTTCTCAAATTGTAGAATGCAGTGAGAAATGTTGTTTCACTCAGAGGTCAAACTGCAGTGAGTTTAAGTGTATACAATTCCCACTGACACACATAAATATAATAAACAGGAGTGTCTTTTTGTCACGTTTTTTTTAATTATTTCTTCCTATAGAAATATACATATAACATAGACAATGACATGTTGTAACTTACAGCAGACTCTCCCGATTCAAACTAGCCCAAACACAACATAATATGATAATCTTGAAATATACCTCAAAGATGGTATATAGCCATGCTCAGGCAAATTACTTTATAATTTCTAACTTAATTAATAATTACAGCATGGCAAGACAATGAACAGGATGGAAATAAAGAGCTAAAGTTAATCATTGTGCAGTGAAGGATTGACGGTTAGCTTACATGAAGTTCATTTTGATACTTTTAAAATATTGATATAATGATTTCTGTCCTTTATTAAACAGATGGAATGTTTTAGTGTGACACAAACCAACTAATACTACTAAACATTTCAGAATTCATCAAATGCATTGCTAATATTCACTTGTGTTTGTGCAGTCTTTTTCCCGCCAAATAATTATGTCACCTCCTGGAATAGATTATGTCATTGAGGAACAGGCTTTTGTTAGATGAAGGGAAATTACTGGATATTTCAAAAACTAATAGGAGTGATAATTGAGGACACATGAAAAAACATAAATTGATCACCAATTAAAACAACATTCCCAAGAAAACATGTGATCACAGTGAATTTTTTTAAGTGTGCTGAACTCAATCATTTCTGCTGCCAACAAGAGCGTCTCTTCATGAGCTGTTATAAAGGCCTACAGGGCCGTAAACAATATAAAGCAGCATGTTGTCTTGGTCGAGTGGGTTCTGCTCCTCTTGTTTGTAAGGGTCTCTAGAGGGGTCATTAAAAGCACATACATGGAGTGCAAAGTCGATTTACTCTCATCTAAAGTCTTCTAGTGTCACACGACTCACAACACACATCTCAACATACAAATACAGAGAAACCACAGAGTTATTTTTTATGGTCAGGGACACACAGAAGGGTTTCTGCCCAATTAGTTTAGTCTTGATATGGTGTTTGGGGTCATACAGTGGGGTCCAAAAGTCTGAGTACACATTGAAAATCCGGGTTTGTTTATTTAAACCTGGAAAATAAATGGAAAGTTTTCGGATTTTCAAAGAATTAAAAAGTTACAGTTAAGTAGAGAAGAGCTACTGTGTATCAGATCCTGCTCTATTTCTAGGTGACTAATCAAATGGAAGTAAATGAGTGACATTGATCATGTGAACTCATGTTCATGTTAGCTCCAGTGTGTGCTTTCATTAATGCATTCAAACTTGTCGTACCAAATATAGATTTTCCCAAATTCAAGTACATAGTTTAATCCAGTTTTTATGCTGATAATATAGTTTGCTATTGTATGCGTATAATATATATATATATATATATATATAATACTGTATATATATTTGTATTAAATTAGAAAAGAATACACAAAAAGAAGTATTTTCTGTAGTGGTCTCAAACTTTTTGATCTCACTTATAATGTTGATCATGTGGTAAATCTGGAGTGCTGTTAATAATAGCCTATACACTGCTATAAGCATTTATTAAGTGTTATTTTTCCATAATGTAATTTAAAGAAGTAATTCTCAACTGGTTTTGCTGCTTGGTTTGGACATCAACACAGTGACAACTTTGTTTATCATACAAAAGCAAAACAAAAACAAACAAGTAAAATTAGGGATGCACCGATGTATCGGTTGCCAATATTTATCGACCAATTATTGACCAAATTAAAACCATCAAAACCAGAGAACAGAACTTACTAAACATGTCTGAAGAGTTTGTAGTCAAAGCATTGATGCATTTCTATGCCCAGCCTTATTTTTTTGAACGGAGTACTCGTAAATCAAACAGAAACATAGAGGAGCCTCAGGATGCCACAGTCACACCGTGTCGTAACCTGACGGCAAATGACACGCGATAAAAGGTATATTTTCTGTGGTAATCAGAGTTTTTGCCCTAACCAGCAGTGACAAGCAATGGTACATTCTATCCATCGCTTGTTTTCTATTTTCGGCATCAGGCGGGTAACTCCGTCCGCTGTGAACTGGCACCGTTCAAAAAATAAGGCTGGGCATAGAAATGCATCCATTCTTGTGAACAACAGCACGATCAGCACAAAATGTCAAAAAAAAGATTTTAGCATCCAACTAATTTCTAAAATGTTTTGTTAAAAAGTGCCCCTTTGATATAATGTAATAAATAAATCACAACGTTTGTGATTCATTTACTGTATTATATTAACCAAATATTTTACTCTGTGCAAGGGATAGCTGATAAATAATAAATGCCACTTAAACTTTAGCAAATGGCAACAACTCATTTTTCTTATGCATAACATTTAAGGGAGGCTTTTTAGTGGGCTTTTATTTAAAATACTCACAAAGCACAGTCATCATACATGACGAAACAACACACAGACACACATGCACATATTTTAGCATACCTGCTCTTGGTTACCTTACATTCATAAGTGTCATACATGTAAGGAAGTTAAGTGCAGATATGCTCAAATACATAATTGTTTGTTGTATATGATAATATTATATAATTATTTTTTATTAAGGCCTCTGATTATGGGCCCAGGGAGAGATAACATGGCTGTCACACATTTAAGCACTTATTGTCTATTTATATACATTTTGCATTTGTTGCATCATTGTGGGCATCTCAGCATTGGCCCGGTTCATAATCCATCCTTGCGTCTGAGGCTGAGACTATCTAAAAGGTGATTGGCTCTTTTACCTGTAAGGTGGAACTTCCTTTTCAACATCTGCCATTTTCTCCATCTTGGGCTAAAGACCTTCTGACTCTTTTCACAGATTGTTATCCACCTTATTTAACAGCGCAAATCTAGCCCTTCTTTTTTTATAAATGTTTTTGGTTTAATATTTAGTGTAAATGTAGAACATTATGCTTTGTGTTATATTACATTTGAAGTTTAAAAATACTAGTTACCACAGTTGCGATGGCGTTTATAATACAGCTGCTGAGGAAGTGACAGTAAATGTGGCACGTTCTCTCCTCTGACTGCTGTAATCCAACACTCTCTATTTTTTTCCTCTTGTGGAAAGTCATGGAAACTTAGTGATTTTTTACTTTCTTTTGCTGTTGATGCAAATATGTAAACAAAAATACTATATGCTGTGGTCCCATATTTATAGCTATTGAAGTTTACCTTCAATAGTTTACTTTTGCGTTCCAAACCCAGATATGGTGAAAAGACTCTACGCCACAAACTATTTTTTCTCATAAGCACCAATTTTAGTCTGTTTATTGCCTACTAACTTATAAACTAACTTAAAAAAATACCTTAACTTAAAAAAAAATTAACCACGGAGAGCCGAAAGGGACAAAACACATCTTCTGATCTTTGAGTAAATAGCTGAGACAAAAGATACAGTATGGGATCTTTAGGCTTAGTTCCAGTAATATTTAAAGATTTACAGAACTTTACATTAATGGCACATAAAGGTGCTGTAAGTGATTTTAGCTGTTCTACTTCCATGAGACTGAGCCGTTGAATTAGCCACGTCCCCTCTTTCCAAAACTCAAAGTTACCAAAATGAGCTTCATTGAGATCGACATGAGCTGAAACAGTTGTTAAAAACAACAGCAGCAAAATAGCGCCCTCAACTGACAACTGTTATGAACAACATGGCATAAAAATGGCATTAAGCCTCAATAATTCGCTGCAACTACAATACTATGAGAACATGCAAAATGATTGACAGGCAGAAAGTGTCAGAGACTGCGGACACATTTTTGTTTGCTGTTTACAGAGTGTAGAGCTGTGAGATATCTCACAACACTTATTTCAGTAATATCTTTCAGTGAGTAGGAACATTTTTTGCATACCTTTAACGGTCACAGATGTAAAATAAACTTCAATAATAAAGAGTAATATATTCAGATATTTCATCGAAATATGGGACTGAGCTAATGCTGCAGTCCATTCACCTCGGAAAGTCGGAATTTCCAACTTCCTACAAGGAAGCGTGCAATGGAATGCCACTTGAAGTTGGACTTCCAACTTGGAAACTTGTGCGGAAATCTTCAACTCCGATTTCACCAGGATGAAGGTGCGTGATGTCACACAAACATTACATCATTGGCACCAAGGCAGATGTACAAAGTCAGTGATAAACATGATCTATTATTAAACAAAATCGATAAATGAGTCAAAGTTTCTACATTACATGATATTAATGCTTTTATCAGATTCTCAGATTCTAAGCTATAATGTTTTTTTCTCCCTTTTTCTCCCCAATATGGAATGTTCAATTCCCAATGCGCTCTAAGTCCTCGTGGTGGTGTAGTGACTCACCCTCAATCCGGGTGGCGGAGGATGAATCTCAGTTGCCTCCGCGTCTGAGACCGTCAATCTGTGCATCTTATCACATGGCTTGTTGAGCGCGTTACCACGGAGACCTAGTACTTGTGGAGGCTTCACGCTATTCTCCGCGGCATCCACGCACAACTCACCACACGCCCCACCGAGAGCGAGAACCACATTATAGTGACCACGAGGAGGTTACCCCATGTGACTCTACCCTCCCTAGCAACTGGGCCAATTTGGTTGCTTAGGAGACCTGGCTGGAGTCACTCAGATTCGAACTCACGACTCCAGGGGTGGTAGTCAGAGTCTTTACTTGCTGAGCTACCCAGGCCTCCCCATTAATGCTTGTTTAACAAATGTTTGCAGAGACAGGTGTAAAAGAAATAATAAAAATTATGCCAGTAGCAGCTCATGACCACAGATATAGGTGGGGCAGATCCAACAGAACATAATGTTGTCTAATATTCAAAATAAGAACATTTTATCTTAAAATGTTTACTTGTTGCAGATAAAAATCTAAATGCTTTATAATGATAATAATGTTTTAAATCACTGTCAATTTTAAACAAAAAGTTTCAAGAGCCAAGGCATACAATTTGTCTTCATACAAAACTTACAATGTCTTATCACCTGCCCTTATCTTTTGATTGCCAAACAATTTTTTATGTCTGGCTCTTCAGGACCAAGTTGTTTGATGGTCATATTGTCTTGAATTTACAATATAAACCACATGCTGTTACACACATGTCAATCGTCAGTGCTCGCCATTGTACATTTATGGGCAGATTAATTTCTGTCTCAATGGGTCTCAATGAGGGCTCGTTGCAGTACCATATTTGACCACAGATTTCCATTGGATAAACTGAGGGGTGCTGTGGAGTTTGGAAGGGCAGCAGACTCTCTGCCCCACATGCTTGTATATCTGTATCAAACACTGTGTAACAGTTTTCAGCTACTTTACGACTTAAAAATAGGATAAAAACTTATACTCGGCTGCTTTTAAATACATATGTCATCATTTTGAACACATTTTCGGGCAAAAAAAACAAAAAAACAAAAAACATTATTGGCAGTTTATAGTATGGATCTATGTTTTCAAGTGGATGAATATTTAGGTGGGGCTCTGCCCTACCTGCCCACACTCTCTTTTGATAATCGTACACCTGTAGCACAAATGCTAGCGTTGCAGCATTGTTTATCATTTGGGTTTCTAGGAAACGTTTCAAGCTAGAGGGAGTGTTGCAGTTTTGTTTCCTGACGTCCAAGGGCGTAGATTTAACTTGAATATTGAGGGGGTTGCAGCGTGAAGCATTTACATGTTTCCATTGATCATGGTATAAATATTGGGGGGGGGTTGTACATGCTTGTTTTGATTATTGGGGGGTTACATCCCCCCATTCCCCCTGGAAACTATGCCCCTGCTTACGTCATCTTCCGAGCATCTGGCAATGGAATGCCTTTATGGTCGTTGATCTGAGATATCAAGTAGGAATATCCCACATCCGACTTTGAATGGAATGCAGCATAAGCCCCATATATCCAATGACCCTAGAACTGCTTCTGCTTAAAACAAGAAAAAATAAATAATTCAAGCTATATTCTCTATGTTGTCTTATCACGCAAATTTTCTTCTGAAGTAAACTTGTTTTAATGCTGTAATTAAGCTTCATTCAGTTATAGCATACGTTTCTGTATTAACAGACATCTCTGGATGTCAGCAGGGGGAGATGTGGCTCTATCAGCATACTGCAGTTTTACCACAGTAAAGACTTCTGTACATGATCACCTCCAATGAGCACATGCAAATACAACAAAATCAAATTTTTGATTGATTGATTGATTGACAGACGAATTGCGAAACTGACTCAAACACGACCATGTTGGAGCACATTAACAAAACTTACTACGTTGCATGTGACCTGTAAACAGCCAACAGTTAGTCACCATCAAAAAAAAGGGTTGGCCATTTTAGCAGCTCATATAGGACAGCTGGCAGTGTCGGATTGGCCATCGGGAGATTCGGGACTTTTCCCGGTGGGTCTAGCATAATATATCATAATTTTAAAAAAGCTAAAATTGACATTCTTTAAAATATTACATTATTGCTGTATTTAATTTTGAAAACAAAAAAACAACCCGCATGATGTTTCATTCCTTAATGTTTCACGATCAAAGAGGATCGAAGAAAGAGAAAGGGGCTTTTCACACCGAACAAAACAGCTAGAGGCAAGCAAGCGGCACAACAAATAAAACATAGTTGTCTCCAGATGCATTAAAAAAAAAAAAAAAATCTTTTTAACTTGTCATGGTGTCTAAAAAAGCAGCGGTCCTGCACAAGATGCTGAACAATATCGAGATGCTTCACAATGGTCAAAGACGTCCGTCTAGTGCATGTGTACATTAGAAAACAATTGAAAAACAGCGGGAGCAGACGCAAACACATACAGTTGGGCTTGCCTATAAGTTCCTACTCCTTCCTTACTCTGGCAATGCCTAAGTGGCATGTGAGGGAAGGTTTGCACAACTTGCTCAACATCCGGATAACAGTGTTCTTCTAAAACGACTATTTACTTAAAAGTAAGAGTTTTGTTGGCATGCCTACCGTGGGATTAGTTGTGCATGATATTATTATGTATTGGATTTTAAATTGCATTTTGCAATCGGGCCTCAGCAGCAGTAGTTGTGGGAAATACTTAAAATGCAATGCAGATTTTTCAGTCTTTACTGAAATGTATCTTCTTTATAAAAATGTGTGAAAAAAATTATTTCGAATATTGCCAATCATAAACTTTTTTTCCCCAAAATAATTAAACACATTTTTGTTATTGCTATTAGCCTGTTTACCATCAAGGTGTGTAAAAATAAGCACCCGATTATAATTGAGGTTGTGTGTCATGTCTTATTATAAAAATGTCAAGGTGTCATCAGTTAAAATTGTCAATCAGTGTGTCATGGATCAATCTGTTCTAATACTGCGCAACAACAACGAAACCTATGTTCAGTGCGCCCAGCCTGATTTCATTCATATACGTACATATTTGTACATTAATATTTGTAACATTTAAACGTACATTGTTTGGATAGACACTAAAATGTACAACATGGACGTTTCAAAGCATCTAAAACGTAAACAGTTTTACATATTTATAGCTTTAGAAACTTAAAACATTGTCAAAATATTGATAAATCCATGACAAATATATTTGAATACACAAATCTATCATAAATATATTTGTACATTTTTATTGTTTCGTAGATATTTTAGATCCCTTAACCAGTGTTGGGTAAGTTACTCTAAAATAGTAATTAATTACTAACTACTAATTACATCTTCTATAGTGTAATTGCATTACTTATTACTAATTACTTTCTTAAACCCTGATCAACCTCGACCAGATGTAAATACAAGGATAGACATGAAACTGTTCTTTTAATTCTTTCAAATAAATCATATAAAATCAAATAAATTATTCATGAACTGGCCAAAGAATTTTAGGGGGCAGCATTAAATTAGAAAACATATATTTTAACATTAGACGTTAAATTTAGATTTTAAATTCACTATTGTTTTATATAGAATTGTTCTATAGTCTATACAGTATTTAACGCAATTACATCCGAAGTAACTGTAACTAAATTACTGGGAAATTTAGAGTAATCCCTTACTTTACTTTTTTCAATGAAAAGTAATTTACAGTAATTGATTACTTAGTAATGCATTACACCCAACACTTCCCTAAACCCTACCACAACCTATAAACATGACCACCTTCCAACAATATAAAAACATGTAACAAGTTGATTAATGTACAGTGACAATTTTTGTTACAATATATTAATTTATATATATTTTACAGCCGCTAATCCCATACCTACTCCTAAACCTAACCATAACCATTTATTAAGCGTAAAAAACCCGTAACAGGCAGATACATTGAATCACAATAATTTATTCTGAAAAATGGCAACATTCAGTACAAAAGTAGTCCAAAGGGTGATGCGCTGCATCCGATGTGCTCCCTGACGGCATACAATAGCATTGTGTAAGGTAGAGAGTGGAATTTAACTGATTAATCGCTGTAAATCATCTCCTGATGCACACCGTAACAGCGCTGTCATATCTCATTCAAACATATACATTGCAGAAAACGGCAGTCGTAATCAGTCACGAGACACTTGAGAGCCAATGAGCATTTGAGCATTTGACATGAGCTTCTTGAGGCGGCAATTTTTGAATAATGAAAACAAAACTAACCAACGCGGGTTGACGGATACGGCAGGGTTGCTACGGTGGATGGAGACGGAGATCGTTGAATAAAAGGCTCGAATTGAGGTCTATTCCTCAAACAATTCCAAAAACAAAGGTATAGCGACCGAATTAAACGGATTACTGTTATTATTGTTGTATGGTGCTTTTGTGGTTTATTTAGTTGTTTTGGCATGTTCTGAAACTCCTTTTGTGCCCCCTGGCAAACAAAATTAAAATTAAATGGGGTCCTGTGTAGCTCAGCGAGTAAAGACGCTGACTATCACCCCTGGAGTCTTGAGTTCGAATCCAGGGTGTGCTGAGTGACTCCAGCCAGGTCTCCTAAGCAACCAAATTGGCCCGGTTGCTAGGGAGGGTAAAGTCACATGGGGTAACCTCCTCGTGGTCGCTGTAATGTGGTTCTCGCTCTCAGTGGGGCGCGTGGAGAGTTGTGTGTGGATGCTGTGCTATGTCTCCGCAATAACGCGCTCAACAATCACGTGATAAGATGCGCGGATTGACGGTCTCAGACGCGGAGGCAACTGAGATTCGTCCTCTGCCACCCGGATTGAGGTGAGTCGCATACTCGCCACGAGGACTTAGAGCGCATTGGGAATTGGGCATTCCAAATTGGGGAGAAAAGGGGGAGGAAAAAAATGAAATGCTTAATGAATGATCAAACGAGTACAGAGTTTTTATTCATTTTAACATTTTAAGGTTTAGTCTTGGTTAAAGTGATATAATCCTTTAAAACATTGTATAGGGCAGCAGGTGTCACACAGAACTGAATGAAACTTAAAAACTTAAAATGTCATAAAAAAATGTTAAATAAATGTTAACTAATCGAATTGATTATAAATGCAATAGAATTAACTGATTAATTCCATGAATTCAATATTAATCAATTCAGTCCACGTAAACATTTGTACGTTTCTAAGGGTATTAATCCGTAAAATGATAACGTTTAGACGCTGTCAATAAGTCAATATTGTATGTTTCGTGCCTATGCAAACGTAAGAGAATGTACATTTGCTAGTGTAATGGTAGCCAGCTGGTAGATAGCTGTGCAGTGTGTGTAAACCTCACTCCCCTGGCCTCAAGAGGTGAACTAGTGACTGACACTAGATGCTGCAGCCTGTTAGCATGCCCGCCTCCCATTCCGGAGACCCCGCTCAGAATGGGTCGAGCAGGACCGGTTACAATAGTACCAAACTTTACTTTGGAAAACGATGACGTTAGGGAACAGAAACAAATTATCATGGATGTGGCCTTTGACTAAGGAACTACAGGCTACTTAATGGAAAAATTGTTTAGTCTGATTAGTAAAGTTAATGCATTTATAAGTAAGCAATGGGGTGGCACGGTGGCTCACAGGGTAGCACTGTCACCTCACAGTAATAAGGTCCTGGGTTTGAGTCCCGGCTCAACTGGGCCTTTCTGTGTGGAGTTTGCATGTTCTCCCCATGTTTGCATGGATTTCCTACAGGTGCTCCAGTTTCCCCCACAAGTCCAAAAACATGCAGGTTTAGTGAATTGGATACTAGGTGTGAGTGAGAGCCCCCCAGCCACTGGGGGTTGTGTCAGAAAGGGCATCTGGTGTAAAACCTGTGCCAAGTCAAATATGTGGATCACAGATGGTCTGCTGTGGTGACCCCTAACAGGAGCAGCCAAAAGAAGAAGAAGAAGAAATAACTATTTAATGAACATCAGTGTCTTTTATCATATTGCTGCTGCGTAAAAGCTTGTGTCTTTGCTAAAGGGGGCATAATTCAAGCAAACAAAACCTTAATTTTAGTTTTAAAATAAATAAACATTGATTGAAAAGGTCTTCTCTGCATATTTATGTTATCATAGGGCATGTTGTATTTTTTTATATTTAGCCACCTCTGAAAGCACATGTGGACTGTGGATTGGTTTGGATTGTTAGTGGATCTTCAGCAGAATCCCTAACTGACCCGTGTGCAACTCTCAGAATTGGCTGGAGTTTTTCTGGGATCCATCTGCTTCAGGAAACAGCTTGTAGGACATTTGCATCTTGGCACATTACAACCAACAGCAAATGACAGTGTGATATTTTAGTTAACACAGTGTGTTGGTTGTGTCTGACCCTACAGTCACATCCAACTGCTACTCAACATCCTCCAACGCAGTCATATAAATAATTAGAGTGCTGTGACACAAGAAAAGTAGATGTTAATTTGTTGTAATTGAGTTTGAAAAATGCGACTTGAGCTCTGCAACAGAGGGGGACATTTTCAGGGATGTGCAGGATTTATTTTTAAATGGCACTTAACTTTGATTCACACAGTATTCTAGATTACATTAGTGATGCAAATACATAAGAAACAGACACATCTAAGACAAATACTTGATTGAGGATTGTTCATTTTCCATTTAATACTCGAAACTGACATTCTGTTACATCAGAATATATTTTAATCCCTGTAGTTCAGACTGCAGCGATAATGGATTCAGATATTAAATTAATTAATATCACTGACTACATGAACAAAAAGGACATCCCTGAGGGCTGTTCCTAACATATTTTATTAATCACAGAAAGTATTTAAAGATTCCCTTTTAGTTTCTCTGAATTTGGGGTCTAAAATGAATCAGGGTATTTTGCATTATTTGGATCATTGTCTTATCAAATTGTGAACGCATTAAAGACAAATTTGTCGAAGTCTGTGCAAACGGTTTATGGAGTAAACTATGATTCATACACAAACAACTAGAGGGGATAGAGATTTCTTCAAATGTCTTTGCCATTAAAACGTTATTATTTAGGTAGCTATCTTTCGAACCCTAGATAGTTGAACTAACTTTTACTAACTGTTGCTCCACCATGAGACACATTTAGAAGCATTTGAACTTGTTCATGTACTTAAGTATTTTAGACCTTATGTTTGCGGTTGAGACATTTCGGAGGGCAACAACCAACCAGGGGTGTGTGTCCCGTATAACGACGTAACTCACTGCATAACCACCATAGTACGATGCATCATTGTAGAAATTAACAAGCTAGTCACGACAGTTTCCCGAAACCGTAGTACCTATGTCACACATCCATCGTTCGGACCACGTTGGTTGAGCTGTCATTAATGACGTTACTCAGAAGGGGTGAAGTAATAAATTGTGCAAATATTAAATTATAATAGCAGCTCATTTACATGCACACCAGAAAGATGTTTAATGCGAGAAAGCTACTGAAGACACGGAAGTGACATGCATTTTGTAATGCGATGGATGCAATAGATGGGTTTCCCTCTATATTAGACATTGGGGTTCCCCTGACACACTTGTGCATGTGCACACTCTTCCAAAACATGTAACAGGGGCCAGCTGGTACGTGATAGCTGTGCAGTGTGTAAACCTTACTCCCCCTGGCCTCAAGAGGCACACTAGCGACATGCTGAAGACACCACAATGTAACTGGTCCTACTTGACCTGCTCCAAGCAGGATTTGAACCGGCGTCTCCAGCATGGGAGGTGGGCACGCTAACGAGGAGGCTATAAGGCTACAACCTCTAGTGTCAGTCGCTAGTGCACCTCTTGAGGGCAGGGGAGTGAGGTTTACACACTGCACAGCTACCTACCAACTGGCTCCCATTACACACACCCCCAAAAACTTCACTCCCATCCGGGTCATGGCACCACTGAAACCGGTCCTGCTCAACCCGCTCCGAACAGGATTCGAACCGGCGTATCCGCCGTGGGAGGCAGGCGCGCTAATGAGGAGGCTAAAGGCTACAGCCTCTAGCGTCAGTCGCTAGTGTGCCTCTTGAGGGCAGGGGAGTGAGGTTTACACACCAGCGTGTGTTGAACCGGCGTGGGAGGCAGGCGTGCTAACAAGGAGGCTTAAGGCTAGCGTCAGTCGCTAGTGCGCTTCTTGAGGGCAGGGGAGTGAGGTTTACACATACTGAACAGCTACTTACCAGCTGGCTACTGTTACAAACATATTAACACCACTTATGCGTTAACATAAACACATAAAAGCACTTTCACCTTTAATCCCTTAAATGGCTGCACTCACATTTACGTAACGTTTTAGAACATCGCTTTCTGCAAACCCCCGGAAAAAACTGTTTTTTTAAATGCATGTAAAAGTGGTCAAAGTCTTGACAGAATGAAGTTATATACGGAATAAAAGATAGAGAAGTTTCAAATGATGTTCACACAACAAAAACTAACAAGAAACTGTGCTTCTAACCACAGGTAAAAGGCGGTAGTTCCAACTACACAAATTTGCAATGCTGTTTGCGAATGTTTGTTGAAACTACGTTTTCGGGAAACACCAAATCTTTGAACTATGTTGGTAACGGTGGAACTTGCGACAATAGTTGCCTAACGATGCTTTTGGGAAACGCACCCCAGGTCTCATAGAATGATTTTAGTATTTTTGCTAAATTATTTTTACGTGGCTCATTGTACGTATCGCTGCAGTTTCCTGGTGAAATGAACACTGGAGGCGCTACAACAACAACTTTTATTCACTTTCACACAAATCACGGTAAAACGACAGATTATCAGTTTTTAAACACTTACTTTTCACCCTGTTCATCAAACAGTACTATCTTATGACATCTAAACACTTTTACTATAGCGCATGTCTCGTTTGAACTTTTAACTGCATTTGCAAGTGTGTTCGAATGTGATCAAATTGTGCAGTAGCTTGACTGATAGAGCGTTGCACTTGTGATGTAAAGGAGCAGGGTACGAGTCCTGAAGAGCACACGAGTCCACACGTGAGCCCAGTGTCATAGAAGCACCACAAAATGAAGTTTTTCTGACACTATCGGTTAGGTTTATGTTTAAGGTTTAGGGTAGGGAGGTCAGTTTTGTTGATTTAAAACTTGACAGAGCAAAAACCTTAAAAACCTCATCTGTTTGAGAGAACATTTCACCTCAGAACTGCCACGAGTGTTGCTACAGTTTTGCTACAATTTTCATGAAATTAGTCTGGTAACAACACGCAAAATCAAGCTTGCTTAACTAGAAGCATTTGCATTCCCATACATCTATAGAGCATTTTTTTAGGGCCTCATGACACATTTCTCAGCACATCCGATGTGCAAAATCCCTCGAGTAGATAGAAGCAATTGAGTTTACATTCTTGTGTAGAGTATGTTACGGCAATATCCAGGAGTTATTATCATTAGCATTGCACTCCAAAGATCCCAAATGAGCTTTATTGAGACCAACAGGAGCAGAAACAGTTGTCCAAAACAACAGCAGCAAAATAGCGCCCTCAACTGAAAACTGTTATGAACAACATGGCATAAAAATGGCATTAAGCCTCAATAATTCACTGCAACTACAATACTGTGAGAACATGCAAAATGACTGACAGGTGAAAAGCGTCAGAGACCACGGACACATTTTTGTTTGTTGTTTACAGAATCTAGAGCTGTCACAGAGACCGGTGAGATATCTCACGACACTTATTTCATTAATATCTTTCAGGGAGTAGGACATTTTTTTGCATACATTTCCATGAAAAAAAAATCGCTTGCTTTAAATCACACAAAGAAAACTCTAAGACATTACACACCTTACAGCTTTTCTGTTACAGCATATTTTTCTGTAAAGCTGCTTTAAAACGATGCATGTTTTGAAAAGCGCTATACAAATAAAAATTACTTGACTTAATAATCAGAAAATGAGGTACAAAAACCGCTCATTAATCTCACAAACACATGACTCACATTTCAGTAGGGCTGAAACGAATTAGTCGACGTAATCGACAATGTAGACAATAAAAATTTCGACAAAAATTTCCATTGTCGAATAGTCGTTTGATCTCATTTAACGTAACATGAGATCACATTAAACTCTAATGATGATGCGTGAGAGCAGCACTGCAGTTCACGACTGACTGAGGAAGAATTACACAGATCACAGATGCACTCTAAACTTTCCAGACAGCTTCAGCTGATGTAGATCATAAAGTATGAGGGGAATTATAATGTAAAAATGCAAAATAAGCAAATAAAGAAGCACTCTAGTTGTGGAATAAGTAGAGCTGGAGCTCTTTAAAGGAAACACCCCGCAATTACATCTTTAATTCAGTTATATTTAATGCGTTACATATTTAATGCGGTTATATTTAATGCGTTACATCTTTAATGCAGTTATATTTAATGAGTTACATCTTTAATGCGGTTATATTTAATCATCTTTAATGCAGTTATATTTAATGCGTTACATCTTTAATGCAGTTATATTTAATGCATTACATCTTTAATGCGGTTATATTTAATCATCTTTAATGCAGTTATATTTAATGCGTTACATCTTTAATGCGGTTATATTTAATGCGTTACATCTTTAATGCGGTTATATTTAATGCGTTACATCTTTAATGCGGTTATATTTAATGCGTTACATCTTTAATGCAGTTATATTTAATGCGTTACATCTTTAATGCGGTTATATTTAATCATCTTTAATGCAGTTATATTTAATGCGTTACATCTTTAATGCTGTTATATTTAATGCGTTACATCTTTAATGCAGTTATATTTAATGCGTTACATCTTTAATGCGGTTATATTTAATCATCTTTAATGCAGTTATATTTAATGCGTTACATCTTTAATGCGGTTATATTTAATGCGTTACATCTTTAATGCTGTTATATTTAATGCGTTACATCTTTAATGCAGTTATATTTAATGCGTTACATCTTTAATACAGTTATATTTAATGCATTACATCTTTAATGCGGTTATATTTAATCATCTTTAATGCAGTTATATTTAATGCGTTACATCTTTAATGTGGTTATATTTAATGTGTTACATCTTTAATGCGGTTATATTTAATGTGTTACATCTTTAATGCAGTTATATTTAATGCGTTACATCTTTAATGCAGTTATATTTAATGCATTACATCTTTAATGCGGTTATATTTAATCATCTTTAATGCAGTTATATTTAATGCGTTACATCTTTAATGCAGTTATATTTAATGCGTTACATCATTAATGCGGTTATATTTAATGCGTTACATCTTTAATGCAGTTATATTTAATGCGTTACATCTTTAATGCAGTTATATTTAATGTGTTACATCTTTAATGCGGTTATATTTAATCATCTTTAATGCAGTTATATTTAATGCGGTTATATTTAATGTGTTACATCTTTAATGCAGCTATATTTAATGCGTTACATCTTTAATGCAGTTAAATTTAATGCGTTACATCTTTAATGCAGTTATATTTAATGCGGTTATATTTAATGCGTTACATCTTTAATACAGTTATAATTAATGCATTACATCTTTAATGCGGTTATATTGAATCATCTTTAATGCAGTTATATTTAATGCGTTACATCTTTAATGCACTTATATTTAATGTGTTACATCTTTAATGCAATTATATTTAATGCGTTACATCTTTAATACAGTTATATTTAATGCATTACATCTTTAATGCGGTTATATTTAATCATCTTAATGCAGTTATATTTAATGCGTTACATCTTTAATGCAGTTATATTTAATGTGTTACATCTTTAATGCGTTACATCTTTAATACAGTTATATTTTAATGCGTTACATCTTTAATGTGTTACATCTTTAATGCGGTTATATTTAATCATCTTTAATGCAGTTATATTTAATGCGTTACATCTTTAATGCAGTTATATTTAATGCGGTTATATTTAATGCGTTACATCTTTAATACAGTTATAATTAATGCATTACATCTTTAATGCGGTTATATTGAATCATCTTTAATGCAGTTATATTTAATGCGTTACATCTTTAATGTGGTTATATTTAATGTGTTACATCTTTAATGCGGTTATATTTAATGCGTTACATCTTTAATGCAGTTATATTTAATGCGTTACATCTTTAATGCAGTTATATTTAATGCATTACATCTTTAATGCGAGTTATATTTAATGCGTTACATCTTTAATGCAGTTATATTTAATGCGTTACATCTTTAATGCAGTTATATTTAATGCGTTACATCATTAATGCGGTTATATTTAATGCGTTACATCTTTAATGCGGTTATATTTAATGCGTTACATCTTTAATGCAGTTATATTTAATGCGTTACATCTTTAATGCAGTTATATTTAATCATCTTTAATGCAGTTATATTTAATGCGGTTATATTTAATGTGTTACATCTTTAATGCAGTTATATTTAATGCGTTACATCTTTAATGCAGTTAAATTTAATGCGTTACATCTTTAATGCAGTTATATTTAATGCGGTTATATTTAATGCGTTACATCTTTAATACAGTTATAATTAATGCATTACATCTTTAATGCGGTTATATTGAATCATCTTTAATGCAGTTAAATTTAATGCGTTACATCTTTAATACAGTTATATTTAATGCATTACATCTTTAATGCACTTATATTTAATGTGTTACATCTTTAATGCAATTATATTTAATGCGTTACATCTTTAATACAGTTATATTTAATGCATTACATCTTTAATGCGGTTATATTTAATCATCTTTAATGCAGTTATATTTAATGCGTTACATCTTTAATGCAGTTATATTTAATGCGTTACATCTTTAATGCGTTACATCTTTAATACAGTTATATTTTAATGCGTTACATCTTTAATGTGTTACATCTTTAATGCGGTTATATTTAATCATCTTTAATGCAGTTATATTTAATGCGTTACATCTTTAATGCAGTTATATTTAATGCGGTTATATTTAATGTGTTACATCTTTAATACAGTTATAATTAATGCATTACATCTTTAATGCGGTTATATTGAATCATCTTTAATGCAGTTATATTTAATGTGTTACATCTTTAATGCAATTATATTTAATGCGTTACATCTTTAATACAGTTATATTTAATGCATTACATCTTTAATGCGGTTATATTTAATGCGTTACATCTTTAATACAGTTATATTTAATGCATTACATCTTTAATGCGGTTATATTTAATCATCTTTAATGCAGTTATATTTAATGCGTTACATCTTTAATGCAGTTATATTTAATGCGTTACATCTTTAATATGGTTATATTTAATGCGTTACATCTTTAATACAGTTATATTTAATGCATTACATCTTTAATGCGTTACATCTTTAATGCGGTTATATTTAATCATCTTTAATGCAGTTATATTTAATGCGTTACATCTTTAATACAGTTATATTTAATGTATTACATCTTTAATGCGTTACATCTTTAATGCAGTTATATTTAATGCGTTACATCTTTAATGCGTTATATCTTTAATGCGGTTATATTTAATGTGTTACATCTTTAATGCAGTTATATTTAATGCGTTACATCTTTAATGCAGTTATATTTAATGCGTTACATCTTTAATGCGTTACATCTTTAATGCGGTTATATTTAATGCGTTACATCTTTAATGCAGTTATATTTAATGCGTTACATCTTTAATGCGGTTATATTTAATGCGTTACATCTTCAATGCAGTTATATTTAATGTGTTACATCTTTAATGCAGTTATATTGAATCATCTTTAATGCAGTTATATTTAATGCGTTACATCTTTAATGCACTTATATTTAATGTGTTACATCTTTAATGCAATTATATTTAATGCGTTACATCTTTAATACAGTTATATTTAATGCATTACATCTTTAATGCGGTTATATTTAATCATCTTTAATGCAGTTATATTTAATGCGTTACATCTTTAATGCAGTTATATTTAATGCGTTACATCTTTAATGCGTTACATCTTTAATACAGTTATATTTTAATGCGTTACATCTTTAATGTGTTACATCTTTAATGCGGTTATATTTAATCATCTTTAATGCAGTTATATTTAATGCGTTACATCTTTAATGCAGTTATATTTAATGCGGTTATATTTAATGTGTTACATCTTTAATACAGTTATAATTAATGCATTACATCTTTAATGCGGTTATATTGAATCATCTTTAATGCAGTTATATTTAATGTGTTACATCTTTAATGCAGTTAAATTTAATGCGTTACATCTTTAATGCACTTATATTTAATGTGTTACATCTTTAATGCAATTATATTTAATGCGTTACATCTTTAATACAGTTATATTTAATGCATTACATCTTTAATGCGGTTATATTTAATCATCTTTAATGCAGTTATATTTAATGCGTTACATCTTTAATGCAGTTATATTTAATGCGTTACATCTTTAATACAGTTATATTTAATGCATTACATCTTTAATGCGTTACATCTTTAATGCAGTTATATTTAATGCGTTACATCTTTAATGCTGTTATATTTAATGCGTTACATCTTTAATGCAGTTATATTTAATGCGTTACATCTTTAATGCGTTACATCTTTAATGCTGTTATATTTAATGCGTTACATCTTTAATGCGTTACATCTTTAATGCTGTTATATTTAATGTGTTACATCTTTAATGCGTTACATCTTTAATGCTGTTATATTTAATGCGTTACATCTTTAATGCAGTTATATTAATGCATTACATCTTTAATGCGTTACATCTTTAATGCTGTTATATTTAATGTGTTACATCTTTAATGCAGTTATATTAATGCATTACATCTTTAATGCGTTACATCTTTAATGCTGTTATATTTAATGCGTTACATCTTTAATACAGTTATATTTAATGCGTTACATCTTTAATGCGTTACATCTTTAATGCGTTACATCTTTAATACTGTTATATTTAATGTGTTACATCTTTAATGCGTTACATCTTTAATGCAGTTATATTTAATGCGTTACATCTTTAATGTGTTACATCTTTAATGCGTTACATCTTTAATGTGTTACATCTTTAATGCAGTTATATTTAATGCATTACATCTTTAATGCATTACATCTTTAATGTGTTACATCTTTAATGCGGTTATATTTAATGCGTTACATCTTTAATGCGGTTATATTTAATGCATTACATCTTTAATGCAGTTATATTGAATGCATTATAGCTCTATTAAAGTTTAAATAATACAGAAGCAGATCGTGTAAATAACTACAAACTCTGAAATGGTCATTTCTCTGTGCGGTCAGCGCCTCTTCTATGAGTTGTGTGAATGTCCCGATCTAAGGGGGAGAGATTGAAACTGTCACGGGACGCTCATCCCTCGAGCGCACACACTTAATGCAGCTAGATTATAACGTGATGACTCATGACTTATTGAATCATAATATATGTGTCACTGTGCATTTATTATTGTGAAGAAAACTGTCAATACGCAGCTTTATTAATAAGAGAGAGTTTGTTTTTTTGTGAGTTAAAGATGGATTGAAGTGAACAGAAAGGTGAGAGAGGGTAGTCTTCGCCCCATTATACACGACAACAAAATACGCTTTTGATTTGTTTTTGTTTTGGCTTGTTTTCCAATATAAATATCTAAAACTCCTTTAAAACAACGTACATTTACTTTAGCAGCTATACTGCAGAAGAAAAAATTGTTATCTGAGAATGTTGAATATAATATTAAAAATACAAATATTTTAAAATATCTAAAAATCCTTTAAAAAAGATGCATTCACCTGAGCAGCAGCAGATAAGATATTTAGACTTACTTTTAGAGAATAGATCTTGAATATAAGTATATTTAGTCTTTACTGCACTTGCAGAATTATAAAGTGAATAAATACACATATAAGATATTTAGACTTGCTTTAAGAGAATATATCTTAAATATAAGTGTATTTTGTATATATGTTGCTTCTCAAGTAAATGTATCTTGTTTTAAGGATTTTTAGACAATTTTAAATGGAAAGACAAACACACTTGATAACAATAGGATTTTTTGCAGTGAAATTGTTACTAAATTAAACTTAATAAAAAGTTTTTTTTTCCTTTAATTCAGTGAATGTCATTTAGAGGTATTTTAAAAGATGATTTTGTCCTCTTTATTGTTAGTAAACATGTTTAATACAACCTTTCAACTTGGGGCACAAGCTGAATAATCGGTTAGAGCTAATGATTAATCGTTGCAATAATCGCCGATTAGTCGAATAATCGTTCTAATAATCGTTAGATTAATCTATTGTCAAAATAATCATTAGTTGCAGCCCTATATTTCAGTTTAAGTTTGTGTGAGCTGGAATCATTCAGTCTGTCGTTTTAAGGAGCAAAACATCTGGAGATTTGAGATAATCCGCAGCGAATGTGTTAGCAAATAAATCACCATTAAAACTCTCACACACATCCTGCAAACGGCCATTACCACGATTTGCATTTTCCCTTTTGGGAAAAAACACAGCTTGAATCATTCAGGTGTTGTTGTCTGCTCTCATAATTAGATTAGATGCCAGAGTCAGAGCTGACTGAACTATAAAAAGCAACTGCAAAGATGATTAAAAATGAGCGTGACATCCATGAGATAAAGAAGAGATAACAGTAAAATTATAGGGAGCTTTTAACTTAGGCATCTGACTGATTCTTGAGACACGGGACAAGAACATGTCCCAAAATTTGACCTGCTATCAGTAAAAAAAAAAAAATGTTGGGGCTACGAGGGGGGTCTCTAGGGGCCGTGCCCCCTCACTTCGACCACTGTGCCCCCCAGCCAAAATGTCATATTTGACCAAACTATTATGTCTTTGTGACGTCTGTAAATGATTTTTATTTATTTTCAACAAACATTATATATTTAGGTTTTGCATGTCCTTCAGATAGCATCAATAGAACTAACACTCTTATTTTAGCAGCGTTACATTTTATAAGGGTATAGTGACAAATGTGCCCCGTTATGTTTTTAATCCTGGTGCCGACTCATTTAAATTAATCAGAGATGATCACTAGAATGTTCTTAACATAACACACCATTTCATTCACTCTGTACTGTATTGTGATATTGCATCAGGGGCGATTCTAGGATTTCAATCTTGACACTTTTAGATGTATTTCACATTTGATGTATTTCATTCTTTAGCATAGAAACCATTTTAAGGACCATTCAAATATTTTATTTTATTTTTCATTTATTAAAAAACATTTACTAACCTAACCCTAACCATTTCGCATTTTCTATAGATTAAATTTATTTTTAATTCCACAAAAACCAAGTATTACAATAAATGTCACTTTTAGCTTCGTCATTCTTTAGTGGAGTGAATTAACTCCAGATGATGTTTCTCTGTATGTCATTAACTCATGATTCAAGTCTTTTGAATTCATTCAAAAGAGAAAATCACACCGAAAAAAACTTATTTTAATTTCACTAGACTAACCCTGGTAAAATAAAGGTATCAACTAAAAATAAAAAAAAGATTAGTTCAGATTGTTCACTTATTCGTTCAGTAACCATTTTTGTACATCACACTTTTACACCAGTAGGTGTCAACAAATGAATGTCTTTTATGTGTTTTGAGTAACTAATTAAACCAGTAATAAACCACCTCAAACAAGGCTAATTATACTTTATTAAAATCAGCGTGTCTACTAAGAGACTTCAGCAGGATGTTCAAACATCATATGCATTTATACCCACAAATGACGACAAAGCACATCATTTTGTGATCTGCTGTGCATGACCATCAAGGTATACAAGAAAAGATAGCATTATTAGCCTAAAAGTAATTGCAATGGTGTCAGGACATAAATTAAAATTTGTAATGTTTCATTATTCACTTGTTCTCTTAATTCATCCAGCCCCTTTCTCTCCTTATTAAACGAGATTAACAAACTAAATGAACGACACACCTCCACTCCTTCAGTCGGTCAACAGATGCTGATCCACTCGATCACAAGATTTTTAGGGGGGCTGAAACCCTCCTAAATAGGGTCTAACAACGCTTATGCATTACATTATTACTCACTACCCCTAAAACCATCAGATATATTTCAAATCAGGCAAAATCAAAGTCAGCTTTTTCCATATTTCACCTGCTATAAGGTCGACAAGGTTACACTTTTTTTCAGGAACAGTTACAACAGCTGAGCAAGAAAATATGAACTATTCGCCTGCAACTATTATGACATGAACCTTAAACTATTCCGACAAAATGATGCAAATAGCCACAGAATGTTCCGAAAATAAAAATCTCATCATCTCATCTCGGAAAACGGAAGAATGATTCATTAAAATCAAGAGCACAGTTGCCTTGGGCAGATGCTGATGGACTGCTGAATGTGAAAGTGTGATATTGTTCATGCAGCTCTGCAAGTAAAACGAATAAAATGACCTTATTTCATGCATGACTGCTGTTTTGAGTTTGTCAGTGTTTTAGTGATTCGGCGAGGCTGTGCTGCCTCCAAAGTGAATGTTCTCTTAAGAGGGAAAGTTGTTTAAACAGAACATAAAGTTGACTTAAATCATTGCAGCTTACTAAATGAGCTTTATGTCTTTTTAAGTTAACTCGACTTTCTATTTCAATCTACTTCATTTGAATTCAATTCAATTTAAATATAGCAGTTCATGTTACCATTTAATATTACTGATGAGAACCATAGAAGTAGTTAGGGCTATCACATATCAACCACACATTGTCCTGCTAAATAACAGTTTGTAGCCAGTCTGACTAGAATACAATGATTACACAAACTCTATTTTTGTGATATACAATTGTGTTGGGGTTGCAAAATTTGTGCCAGACGATTATGGGACGCTTGAGCATTGTAAACACTTCAATATGGGACATCCCAGCTATTAAGCGACATTTGGCAACCCTTGAATGCATGCCGTCTGGCAGTGTTATTACAGTTAACGAAAACTGAAATTAAAACTAAAAAACATTTTTGTTAACTAAAATAAAAACTGACATTATTGGGAAAAAAAAACTAAAATACTTTTTGACAACTCCAAAACTCCAAAAATAAATAAATGAATAAAAATTGTCAAATTCATTTTAGTATTAGCTTTTAATATACTATGGGCAAAGTGGGATACTTTTGGAAATGTTCCATTTCTTGACACTTTTAATTATGATCCAAACACACATTACATAACATTACACTTTTGAAGAAAGCTTAGGATGTATATATATCATAAATCATAATGTAACATTTACAATCATTACACCATACATTTTTTTGTCATTTTCTTTACCATTGCTTGTCCCACTGGTCATGTAATGTGCTCTGCCACACATCCTGAAGTAAAATCATCAATTTAAAACCTCAAAAACTTAAAGGGAAAGTTCACCCCAAAAAATTAAAATTTTCTCATCATTTACTCACCCTCATGCCATCCCAGATGTCTGACTTTCTTTCTTCTGCAGAACACAAATGAAGATGTTTAGAAGAATATTTCAGCTCTGTAGGTTCATACAATACAAGTGAATGGTGACCAGAACTTTGAAGCTTCAAAAAGCATATAAAGGCAGGATAAAGTAGTCCATAAATGGTTTAATTCTTTAATGTCTTCTGAAGTAATCTAAATGGTTTTCATCCTGTATTATAACATTTGCAACATTTACAATCCAAATTAAACATGATAATACATCTGGATAGAGGTAATGCAAGACTGCCCTTGAGAAATGTAAATAAAGTGTTACCTTATAGTTTTATAGTATATATTGTATGTATATAGATTTATGTATGGGGCCTTATGTGCTGTTTGTGGCCACAGCAGCAGCGCATGTACCTGCAGTGACTATGAAAGCAGCAAGACACCTGCAAGAAATTGTCGAGACAGCAGAAGCGATCAGCGCTCTGTCATTGATTATCTGTCACCAGTAGCACTCAGAGTTCACAGCACACAGATAATCTGTAAAACACCCACCATTACCTAGTCAGCAGATTCACAGTATGCTATCAACAAACCCTCACATTAGATCACGTGCTGTAAACAGGTTTAAAAAGCAGGGATCTTTCAATATTCATCTGGATGTTATGAAAACATGGCTGAAATTACATAAAATTGATTTTATATAATAATATCTAATAATAAATAGGCAAAAATATAGCGAGTAATAGCTAAGTATATGTCTGACAATTATGTTGGTGTTGCTTACATGCCGCTTTTTCGATTATAACTTACACGTCATATAAACGGAACATAAAATATCACATACCATTAATTAGAAGAAGTGATTATCTTTCAAATGAGCTCACACACAAGATAATCAGATGCATAGATCATTAGATAATCCACATGAAGCACAATGTTACATATGGCCACCAGGAGATGGCGCCAAATACATGACACAGACTCAATGATGACTCAAATGACACAGAATGAAACTCATTCTGTGAAATCTCATTACTAAAATCATGTCTGCATGCTACACAAACCTTTAGTCATTGTTGTGTTTGCATGTGTAATTAGTTCTTATGTACAATTATTATGTTTTATTTGTTTGGAGACGTTTTTGGACACTATGATAAATTATTGTTGTAATGCTATAACGTTTGATTGCTTTGTCGTATAAAAACAATTTTTTTTCTCAGATACAGTTTACATGATTGGGATCAAAACAAAAGTTTTTCGGAGCCACCTTATTTACACCCAGAGATATATAATGTCAAATCAGAAAAATAAGATAATAGTAAAATGTTTGGCAATTTTTTTTTTGTGTGTGTGTGTGTGTGTGTGTGTGAATTTTCGGCAGTTTCTTTGACTGAGAGTCTCAAAATGTATCAATCTAAATACTTAAAATAGTTGAAAAGTTTTCTTTACAATGATACAAAACCCTTGACCATCCTTTTTTTTTTTTAATTATAATATGATACTGAATTATTATTATTTTGAGGATTTGTTTATACAATAGTAATATATTTCTGTCGTATTTACTTCATCTTCACCTGGAGCTTTTATTTTGATGGAACATTTACAGTAATAGTGCACTGCAGTGTCAGTATATATTTCATAGCTTACAATGTTCCTCCTAACAAATCTGGTGAAACACTGTCACCTCCTACATTTCTGTGATACTGTGTTGCGTTTTAGATTTGTATAATAACTTTAAGTGGGTTCAAATGTTTGGAATAGCATGAATGAGTGAACCTGCAGCACTTTGCCTTCTCTGAGATGGCTGAAAACAGCATCACCGCGAGTGAACTCAAAACAACACTTCACACTTTGAATATTTTGCTCAGCTTTCCGACAGGGGTCCCCCAGACATCCGGGGCCTCAAGCTATTGTGTGGTTTGCATGGTGGTTAACACTGCTTGAAGATATTGTATGACTGGGCTCGTACGAAATAACAGCTTTTATTCCTGTAGAGACTACATTTCAAATCGATACAATACAGGCATCAAATGTTAGCTAGCCTCCCATCCAACATTTTATTTTAAGAATGGAAATGTCAGTGAACAAATCTGGTCACTCATTCCATATTTATTTATGGAATACAAATGTGGATGTATGTCATTAACCTGCAATACGCTTTCCTCGTCTTGTTCCAAACCAGATGTTTTCTTTCTTCCAAAAGCCCTTACTGTACTGTATCTGTTAGTTTTCTGCTTATTATTAACTTTCCTCTGCCATTGAAGTCTATGGCAGCCCATAGAACCATATGGTAAAAAGTTGTGAAATTTGGCACAATGGTAGGGGAGACTCCGAACATTCCTGATCGCAAATTTAGGGTCTCTATCTTAAACCGTCTAGCACCACCAACAGGTCAAATTGCAATCACATTTCTGCTTATAATTTTTTAACTGTGTGGGCTAGAAACATAATTCTTGTTGCCTCTAATTCCTTGACTTGAATTCCCGAGTTGAATGCATATCACAGTCTCAATTGCTGCCCGTTTAGATTTTATGCCATTTTGAATTTTAACCTCGTGCGACCCCGAGGACTCGCTCTTTTGGATTCACTATACGCAACGCATAATTTAAATTCATTTAAACCCATTGCATACTGTTCAGGACACTCTAAGGAGTCATTTAAGGGTTAAACTTCTGATGCACCGAGTCACGTGACCAATCACCATGGCGCCGATTTCTGTGAACTGCTTCTATGGGTGCAGCACCAACAAAAGTGCCTCTGGTAAGACACCTCTTCAAATGTTTTCACTGAAACCTGTGTGGTTGTAAAGAGTAGTGTCTCTAGTTTCGTTTGATATGCTGCTTTAAATATTTCGTTCATTTTTCATGCTTTGGCACGCTGATAAACAAGAAGTACTCGGATGAGAGCTGTGGAACGGTGTTCTGACAGATGTTCCAAAAACATGTTTGTTATTTTGAATAACTTTTCACTGTAACACATCTGTGGGTCATTTATATTTTTGTAAACACTGTACAATAAGGTGCTATTCATTAACATTAGTTAATGTATTCATATATTTACTGTGCATTACTGTGCATGAAAGTTTAATGAAAACAAAAACATTTTTGCCTCCTAGAAATTTTGTCTGAACTGCACAAAATTTTACTCAGATGATCATCCGACTTCGCCGCACAAAAGATATCACTTTTATATTCAAAACCTGTTCCTGAGAAATGGCCTTATGAAGGTGACGAAGGGGACACCAAACAGGAAGTGAGGATTCATATCGGCAACACTTACATTTATTGACAAGAAACTTGATATGTTCCATCACCACCCTGAACTGAGGGTGCTTGCACAGTTTGGAGACATCGCCACCAAGTGGTAAAGAAATCTTTAAAAAATTTATATTTTTGCTTATAACCCTTGATTAGTTTGGCCTATTGTCATGAATTATGTTATGTCTTATTATATTCCTTGGGTCATGCCGAATACAGTGATACCGATTTCGCCATGGTCGACCATATTGCTTGTCCACCAGTGTGAATTATATTAAAAACTGTTTATTTGCACTTTTCCAACAAATGTTCAGTCCAGTCTTCACCAAATTTCACTCATATGATTTTCAGACCAATTAGGATTTTTGATATTTCAAACCACTGGCAAGAAATGATCTCACACATGTGACCATCAGGATGGCAAACGGGAAACGAAACTTGGTACATGTTGTCACCACTATGCCCTGAGGCTACCTGAGCAGTTTGGAGACAGTATGACCTACCGGTCAAAAGTATAAGCAATTGAGTTTGACTGAACCCATTGCCTTTGACGTCAGTGATAAAAGATATGGGTATAATGTTTTTTCCTCCTTTTTAAAACAGTTATACACAGTTATATGGTCATATGCATATAGCATTTTTTTTAACACTGTCGTCAATCTGAACAGTCCTGTGACCCATTGTTTAGTCGTGACCCCCAGTTGAGAACCGCTGGTGTAGAATACCATATACAGGAAAGTCACCAATCATGGCTGATATTTGAAACAAAACAGATCCTCAAGGGTGTAGATTCAGGGGGGATTGGGGGGGGTGTACCCCCAATAATCAAAACATGCAAGTACAACCCCCCCCAATATGTGTTCCATGACCCCTCCAGCCCCCAATATTCAAGCCAAATCTACGCCCTTGCAGATACTACTAGTATCTTAAAAAGAGCAACACATACTGAGAAATGAGCGGTAATCAAGCTAAAAATACTTTTTAACAGAATCAATTTAGATTTTCTCACGATATTAACATTTAAAGACTCTGAGCAAATGACCTCTGAATAGAGACGGCTGAATGGCCTGTTGTGGTTCTTATTCAGAGGCTTTTCAAATACCTGCCACAGTCATTTAGTCTGAGAAATTACTCTGTCTTTCCCTATATGGAACAGGCTGCTCTGAGCGGCAGGTCACTAGAATGGTTGTTCTCTCTAAAAGTGAGAAACGGCAATATTCCCGTTTTATCTAACACTAGATTTTAAGTGCTATTAACCAGTCTGAGTTCTGGTCTCCTCTGAGTCCTGTTGATGTTAATGTGCATATCAAAATCAAACGAATAAGGGTCAAACAGAATTGGGTGAGTGATTTCATGTGGCTAAAAAAATGACCTTTAGCTGTTTGAAATAAAATCAGATATAAAACAATAGCATAGTCTATACCTGGTATGTATTTTGGGCGTGTAATTGACAGCATTCTTTGTCGTGTTATACACATGCAAACAGTTCACCCAAAAAAATAATTCACGAGTTTGCTGGTACATACTTATCTGGCGTGCTGTCCGAAGCCTAGGGGCTCAAGCACGTGACTGGGCTTGAGCGCTGAGATCAATCCCCCCCCACCAAGACTATTCAAATTTAATTAAACTTAAAATGTAAATTCCATCGATTAATTGGCAAAAAAGGATATATGAGTCAACCTGTAGTTAAGGCTTTAATGATTTGCAATACTATTCTGAAGGAAATGTTTAGCAGAGTTTCAGGAGCGTTTCAGACAACTGTCTCTCCTGATAGCTGAAGATCATTTGTCATTTTCATTGACTATCAAGGGTGTGAGCTGCAATAATACATTGAGTCGATAGACATGGTGAAATGAGTTCTTTAGATATTGTGTTCCCTGTGCTATTGAAACACACTCCAGGAAAATGTGTGCTCGCTCAAGGTCCAAATACTTTGCTATTCACAGAAAACTAATGAAATAGCTTTCACCAGAATCTGTTGAAAATGCTCATAAATATTTCATCAGGGACTGTAATCATGAGCAGAATGATAAAAACTACAGATGCCAAAACAACAGTAGCAGCATTCCTCATGCTAATGATGATACTAACATTCATATCATTAATATTTCTAAGACCTAAAGAAAAATATATTCAGTCACAGTTGCTTAAAGGGATAGTTCACCCAGAAATGTAAATTCAGTCATTGTTTACTCACTCCTGTGTTGTTATAACACTATATGACTTTCTTTCTTTTTCTGAACACAAAGGGAGAAATTGTGAATAAATGTTGTGCTCAGTGATGTCATACAATGGTAGTTTATGGTGACCACCTCTTCAAGCTTCAAAAGAACACAAAAGTATAATTCAGAAGTCTAATAAATTATTCATGAGACTCATGATTGTTATAAAAGTATACGATAAGATTTGATGAGAAACGAACTGAAATCTAATGTATTATTTAGTGAAAATGTTCACTGACCATTGATCTCCTGTGTGTGTTCATGATACGGCATGAGAGCAACAGTTCACGCAGCCCCCTCGCAACATTGGGGCGTTCAAGAGAAAACTTGTTCCCTATCTGTCACTCACTCGACGTTGGTGTCGATGTAGTGACACTAGGGGTCACTCTTGGGAGCCCGAGACACCTCTGGTCTTTGATAAAAGGCCAATGAAAATTGGCGAGTGGTATTTGCATGCCACTCCCCCGAACATACGGGTATAAAAGGAGCTGGTATGCAACCACTCATTCAGATTTTCTCTTCGGAGCCGAACGGTCATGCTCATTGAGCTGAATACTACTGTTCATTCACCTGCTGGATCTGACGGCGCATTTCAGCGGCTTCTCCCTCCTCTGCACTGGTGCACTGCAGAGAACGCCCCTGGGCGCTTCGGCAGAAAAACTAGAGAGTATATTTTCTGAAAGAGCATTTTTCCCCCTCTAAAAGAGTATATATTTCTCTAAAAGAGCGCACACACGGAACGTCTTTTTAAAGACGCGTCTTTTTAAAGATGCTTTTCCGATTGTGTGTTATTCCTGGTTGTGCTCGTTATCTCTCGCCTTCTAACGGTCACGATCACTGTCTTTCGTGTCTGGGCACTGCTCACGCGGAGACAGCGTTCGTGGATGGTCACATTCTCATTGCGAGAATGTGTCCATGGCAACGTTGCGGTCGCGGCTCGCCTTCGTAAGGAAGCGAGCCACCCCAGAGGCTCCCGCCTCGGTCCTTTTACCCACGGGTTTGAGGCCAGCGCGGCTAGCACTGGGGGCGATTTGGGGACCCCAATGGGACCGCCTCCGCCGGGTATCCCCCCGCGGAACTCCCATCCCCCAGCACGCTCGTCTGCCCCGATCGGGCTTCCGGGTGAGTCCGCCGGCTCGTCTCACGGCGAGTTCGACCTCTTATTCGGAGCCCGCGAAAGTGATGAGCTCTCGAGCGCAGCATCGGAGAGCGGGCTCGTCCAGTCGGAAGCCTCGGCTGGGCTCCTCCCTTCGGGGTCGATCGCCCAGTCACAGGCTGACGCGGAGATGACGACATGCTTTCCCGGACAGCCGCGAGCGTCGGTTAGAGTGGATTTCACCGCTCTTCCCTGAACCCTCGCGGCTCTGTGATTGGTTCCTGGGCTCGCGGCGCCGCTCAAAGCCACGCCCCGCCCCGTTCCTTTCTTCCCGGAAGTGCATGAAGAGCTGACAAGATCGCGGGAGGCACCTTTTACTGCCCGGTCCCGATCTTTTCAGCTTCCCCGCTCTCACTACCCTCGATGGTGGGGCGGCCAAGGGTTATTCGGCAATCCCCCGGTGGATAAAGGCGCTCGCGGTGCACCTATGCCCGCAGAGCGCCGCCACCTGGCGTGGGTGCCCAAAGCCCCGTCCAAGGCCTGTAGGTTTACGTTGTCTCTGACGGTCGAAGCCTACGGCGCTGCTGGACAAGCCGCCTCCGCCCTGCACGCCATGGCTCTCCTGCAAGTCTGCCAAGGCGCTAAAGGAACTGCACGAGGGTAGTTCCGCCCCGGGATTGATGCAGGAACTGCGCTCGACGACCGACCTCGCTCTCCGAGCGACGGAGGTCACGGCACGGTCTCCCGGGCGGACGATGGCCACACTAGTGGTCCAGGAGCGCCACCTTTGGCTCAACCTGGTCAAGATGGGTGAGGCCAACAGGACACGATCCCTTGCTGCCCCCATTTTCCAGGCGGGCCTATTCGGCGACACTGTCGAGGACTTTGCCCAGCAGTTCTCGATGGTAGAGCAGTAGATGGGTGCTAGCCGGCTTGTCCTGCCCCGGCGTGGCTCAAGATCCCCCCATCTACTCATCGCCGAGGGCGTCCCCCTGCGGTGACTGCACCGGCTCCGCCGCAGCCCGCCCCTCCGGCCCGGCCCCGGCGTGGAGCCCACCGCAGGAAGCCGACGCCACCCGTCTCACAGCCGGCACCGAAGAACCCACGGAGGTCTTCGAAGCGCCCCTGAGACGGGCGACCCAGGGACAACGAAACCCGCTGCTCTGGAGCTGGTAAGCAGATCTTCTTTTTGTTACCTTTTGCATTTAATTGCGCTGCATGCCCAAGTGGCTGCAGTACTCAAGAGCTCCGCAAGAGTGGTTTCCTTGTTCCCTGGGTCACATATTCGGTGTGTACGGCTGGCATCACGACCACCGTCCACCACTCCATTTGGCAGGTTGGCGCTCCAGCGGCGGTCTCCCGCCCTGAGCGCCCAGCTGTGGCACAAATCTGCCCCCGATGTGACAGTCTCCACGGGTCATGAGGACAGGCCTCTTCCTCCCCCGTCCCAGGCTGTTCCGGGGGTGGTCACAAGGAGCCAGGTAAGTGCTTCGATGTCCTCTGACTCAGCACGGCCACGATGGGGTGTGGCACCTCAGGCTCCGCCCCGCCGCGAGGCCCCACCCGCCGGTACATCCGATGACGTTGTCCCTTTGGTCCCCCTTGCGCGGAACTCGGGTGCATGGCTTGCGCTTTCCAGTCCGTCGCGAGGGCTGGTCCGGACCGTCCGACTCGGCTGCACGATTCACTTCGCTGGGCATCCGCCCAGGTCCAGCGGTGTCCACTTCACCTTGGTGAAAGATGGAAACGCTGCTACCTTGCGCGGAGATCGCTACCCTCCTACGGAAGGACGCGATAGAACCTGTCCCTCCAGCCGAGATGAAGAGGGGGTTTTACAGCCCCTACTTCATTGTACCGAAAAAAGGCGGTGGGTTGCGGCCAATCTTGGACCTGCGAGTACTGAACCGGGCCTTACACAGACTCCCGTTCAAGATGCTGACGCAAAGACGCATTCTAGCGAGCGTCCGGCATCAAGATTGGTTCGCGGCGGTAGACCCGAAGGATGCGTACTTTCACGTCTCGATCCTTCCTCGACACAGACCCTTCCTGCGGTTTGCGTTTGAGGGTCAGGCGTATCGGTACAAGTCCTCCCTTTCGGCCTGTCCCTGTCTCCTCGCGTCTTTACGAGGATCGCAGAGGCTGCCCTTGCCCCGTTAAGGGAGGTGGGCATTCGCATTCTCAACTATCTCGACGACTGGCTAATCCTAGCTCACTCTCGAGACGGGTTATGCGCACACAGGGACCTGGTGCTCTCACACCTCAGCCGACTAGGGCTTCGGGTCAGCTGGGAAAAGAGCAAGCTCCTCCCGGTTCAGAGCATCTCTTTTCTCGGTTTGGAGTTGGACTCAAGTCTCCTTGACGGCGCACCTTATGAACGAGCGCGCCCAGTCGGTGCTGGCCTGTTTGAAGGCGTTCAAACAGAAAACAGCGGTTCCACTGAAACATTTTCAGAGGCTCCTGGGGCATATGGCGTCCTCGGCGGTGGCCACCCCGCTCGGGTTGATGCATATGAGGCCGCTTCAGCACTGGCTCCAGACTCGAGTCCCGAGACGGGCATGGCGCCACGGGACACACCGCGTGGCCATTACACCGGTCTGTCACCGTCTTTTCAGCCCTTGGACCGACCTCTCGTTTCTACGAGCAGGTGTTCCTCTAGAACTGGTCTCCAGGCGCATCGTGGTCACGACAGACGCCTCCAAGACGGGCTGGGGCGCTGTTTGCAACGGGCACGCAGCCACCGGCCTCTGGACGGGTCCGCGGCTGCGTTGGCACATCAACTGCCTCGAGTTACTGGCAATTCTGCTCGCCCTGCGGAGGTTCCGGCCGTTGATCCAGGGCAAGCACGTGCTAGTTCGGACAGACAGCACGGCAGCGGTAGCATATGTCAACCGCCAAGGCGGTCTGCGCTCCCGCTGTATGTCACAACTCGCCCGCCGTCTCCTCCTCCGGAGTCAGCAGCACCTCAAGTCGCTGCGAGCCACTCATATCCCGGGCAACCTCAACGTTACAGCGGACGCGCTGTCACGGCAGGTTCCCCGCAGGGGAGAGTGGAGACTCCACCTTCAGGTGGTCCAGCTGATTTGGAGTCGATTCAGTCCGGCACAGGTGCACCTGTTCGCCTCCCAAGAATCCTCCCACTGCCCGCTCTGGTACGCCCTCACCGAGGCCTTCCTCGGCATAGACGCGCTGGCACAGCTGGTCCCCTGGCATTCGCAAATATGCGTTTTCCCCAGTGAGCCTGCTCGCACAGACCCTGTGCAAGGTCAGGGAGGACGAGGAGAAGGTCGTCCTGGTAAGCACCCTACTGGCCCGCCCAGACGTGGTGCTCGGACCTCACGCTCCTCGTGACAGCTCCCCCGGGCAAATTCCCCTGAGAAAGGCCCTTCTTTCTCAGGGAAGGGGCACCATTCGGCACCCGCGCCCAGACCTCTGGAATCTCCATGTCTGGCCCCTGGACGGGACGCGGAAGACCTAAGCCGTCTCCCACCTGCGGTGGTAGACACATTCACTCAGGCTAGGGCTCCCTCTACGAGGCGCCTGTATGCCTTTAAGTGGTGTCTGTTCGCTAAGTGGTGTTCTTCCCATCAGGAAGACCCCCAGAGGTGCGCAGTCAGATCAGTGCTTTCCTTCCTGCAAGAGAGGTTGGAAGGGAGGCTGTCCCCTTCCACCTTGAAGGTGTACGTTGCTGCCATAGCAGCACGCCATGACGCAGTCGACGGTGAGTCCTTAGGGAAGCATGATCTGATCATCAGGTTCCTAAGAGGCGCCAGGAGGCTGAATCCCTCCAGGCCACGCCTTGTTCCCTCATCAGACCTCTGTAGTTTTTCAGGGTCTACAGAGAGCCCCCTTTGAGTTTTGCAGTCAGCCGGGCTTAAGGCACTCTCCTTGAAGACTGCCCTCCTGACTGCGCTCACTTCCATCAAGAGGGTAGGTGACCTGCAAGCATTCTCTGTCAGCGAAATGTGCCTGGAGTTCGGTCCGGGCTATTCTCACGTGATCCTGAGACCCCCGACCGGGCTATGTGCCCAAGGTTCCCACCACTCCTTTTAGAGACCAGGTGGTGAACCTGCAAGCGCTGCCCCAGGAGGAGGCAGACCCAGCCCTGGCGTTGCTGTGTCCGGTGCGCGCTTTGCGCATCTATTTGGATCGCACGCAGAGCTTTAGACTCTCTGAGCAGCTCTTTGTCTGCTTCGGTGCACAGCGGAAAGGAAGCGCTGTCTCCAAGCAGAGGATCGCCCACTGGCTTGTTGATGCCATATCTATGGCATATCTCGCCCAAGACATGCCGCCCCCGGTAGGGCTACGGGCCCATTCTACCAGGGGTGTGGCGGCTTCTTGGGCTCTGGCCAGAGGTGCCTCTCTAACAGACATTTGTAGAGCAGCGGGCTGGGCAACACCCAACACCTTTGCAAGGTTCTACAACCTCCGGGTGGAACCGGTTTCGTCCCAGGTAGTGGCACGCAACACAAGCGGATAAGCCCGGGATAGCCGGCCGGGTGTATCGCTTGCACATAGCGCCTTCCACCTCCTTTTGAGCTGAAGACGTGCGCTGTTAATTCCCAGTAGTGTTCACAAAGGTTGTTCCCTGGTTGACTTCCTCCGAGCCCTGTGGCAGTCGAGTTTTCGGAGAGACTCGCTGCCGGCCCAGTACACGCGCTAACTAAGAGCCCGGTTCTGGGGTAGGTGCTCCGCATGTGGCGGTTCCCTGTAAGGCTAACCCCATGCGATCTATATCTTCCGCTAGTTCGTTTCCCTACTGGCAAACTGCGTCTTCCTTGGGCAGAGCCCCTCAGTCTCCATGTTGTAGTAACTCCTCCCCCATTGGGTAGGATCTACCTTGAAGGCTCTCCACATGGTTGGAAAGACCATGTGATGTATTCTTCCACTTAAATATCCCCCCTCTCTTGGGGCGAGGTGTGGTCTCCGCGGTGTCCTCCCCTTGGGAGGGACACCCCCCGACTAGACCTGGCGGCCCAGTCGGATAATCCCCCTTCTTTTTTAGGGAGTGGAAAAAGAGAAGGGGAAAGAGGCCATGACTGGGTTAAGCCTGTCTCTATCTCTGGGTAGTCGACTTGTCCCCAAAAAGGGCCGTTCGACACTCATAACTGTGTTGGGGGAGGTTACGTGTCGACCTGGTGTGCTGGCTATGAGGCACACAGCAAGTCTGCCCACCACACACCGCCAGTTCACGTAACACAGTTCAGCCTTGTGGCGTTTTGTATAGGGACCCCTAGTGTCACTACATCGACACCAACGTCGAGTGAGTGACAGATAGGGAACGTCATGGTTACTGGTGTAACCTCCGTTCCCTGATGGAGGGAACGAGACGTTGGTCCCTCCTGCCACAACGCTGAACTACCCGCTGAAATGGCCGGACCTTATATCGGCTCCTCAGCGTAAAACCTGAATGAGTGGTTGCATACCAGCTCCTTTTATACCCGTATGTTCGGGGGAGTGGCATGCAAATACCACTCGCCAATTTTCATTGGCCTTTTATCAAAGACCAGAGGTGTCTCGGGCTCCCAAGAGTGACCCCTAGTGTCACTACATCGACACCAACGTCTCGTTCCCTCCATCAGGGAACGGAGGTTACACCAGTAACCATGACGTTTTGTTTATCTATAAACAGGTCCTCCACAGTGATAGTGACAACAGAACACAACACAGCTGCACACAAAACAGAGAACAGAACTTACTAAACATGTCTGAAGAGTTTGTAGTTGAAGAATTGATGCATTTCTATGCCCAGCCTTATTTTTTGGACCAGTGCCATTTCACAGCAGACAGAGTTATACGCACGATACCGAAAATAGAAAATAAGCGATCGATAGAATGTACCGTCGCTCGTCACTGCTGGTTAGAACAAAAGCTCTGATTAACATAGAAAATATACCTTTTATCGCATGTCATCGTGGTGTGACTGTGGCATCCTGTAGCCTCCTCTATGTTTCTGTTTGATTTACGAGTACTCCGTTAAAAAAAATAAGGCTGGGCATAGAAATGCATCAATTCTTGGACTATAAACTCTTCAGACATGTTTAGTAAGTTCTGTTCTCTGTTTTGTGTGCAGCTGTGTTGTGTTCTGTTGTCACTATCACTGTGGAGGACCTGTTTATAGATAAACAAAACGAGTTTTCTCTTGAACGCCCCAATGTTGCGAGGGGGTTGTGTGAACTGTTGCTCTCGTGCCGTATCATGAACACACACAGGAGATCAACGGTCAGTGAACATTTTCACTAAATAATACATTAGATTTCAGTTTGTTTCTCATCAAATCTTATCGTATGATTTCATAACAATCATGAGTCTCATTGAATAATTTATTAGACTTCTGAATTATACTTTTGTGTTCTTTTGAAGCTTGAAGAGGTGGTCACCATAAACTACCATTGTATGACATCACTGAGCACAACATTTATTCACAATTTCTCCCTTTGTGTTCAGAAAAAGAAAGAAAGTCATATAGTGTTATAACAACACAGGGGTGAGTAAACAATGACTGAATTTACATTTTTGGTTGAACTAATCCTGAGTTTATTGATTGCAGAAAAAGACAATAGTGTATTAAAATTCACCTCCACATGCCAATAATTGATCAACTAAAATTCCAACGTGTCACCACATCCTGCAATAATGTGTTTATAGTAAACTGATGTTAAAAAGTCCCATAGACTTGCATTAAAGGTAGAACCTGAGCCATATCTAAAGACCAGGACCATTATAGGGACTCTATTAGCCAGTAAACAACATTTTAAACATATCTGTTAATTAAGAAAAGTACAGTATTTCCTCTGTGAAACAGATGTTGATAGATTGATGATTGTACCTTCATGATAAACACACTGGACCACTGCAATGCTCTCTTCTGGTCTTTCCAAAAAAGCCTGGCAGATGTCTGTAATGAAAAATTCAACAGCATGAGCAGTGCAGACAGACAGCATGCATAATATCTGCTCATTTGAGATGGTTTTAAATTCTTTCAATGGGGTTTGATTTTGGGGTCTAACGCTGCGTTATGGCATTGATTCTCAAATTACGATTTGAAGCACAAAAATGGTTCACAGGTCTGTTCAGCAGGGAAAAACATGCTAAATGCAAATAATAAATGCAACTAACATTACAACATTATCATTGTTAAAAACAGAGTTCATTAAAATCCATTACTAATACAATCCAAAATGATGTCACTTCCTGGAGGCTTTTGCTATCCAAAAAGTGTTCCACGATTCATAGCAGAAGCCTGTTTTCATTTTCCGGTCTCCAGTGTTTCCACACGCATCAGCTTAAGTTTTTAGCAGATAATGTGATGTTTAGTGTATTCAATTCGTAAACATTGGCAAATAAAAAAACATGTGGCTCCATAGTGAAAAAAAAAACAGGAAAACTGGATAAATTGATCACCCATTAAAACAATATTTTTAAGAAAACAAAGAATCACCTGGAGTACAGTATTTCTCAGTTAACTGCCAGTCAGTACACACTGTGCCACGCTGGGACATGGCAATAATGACAACATAGGCCCAAAATGCTCAAAATCTTAATTTAATTACTGTGATCGAAGGAAACGAAGGAGTTATTTTTCTCAGGCCCTTCTTTATAACTTAAAAATGTCCAGTGAGCTATCTGTGAATGCTACTGTGCAAGTTTTATTGACATATAGCAATTCTGAATATTGGATAAATATATATATATATATATATATATAAAAAAAATTTTTTTTTAAGAAAAACTGCTATGAAAAACATTAATTGAATTTTCTTGATCAGCTTTACACCTTTTTTTAATTCAGTTTTTTTAAAACACAGACATGAATAGCTGATGTCCTGTCAGTTTTTAAGGTTTTGTTCAATAATAAAGTAAGTTACACTTATTAGGAGAAAACTTGCAAAAATACATAATACAACATTTAAATGATAGAAAAGCCATTTTTAAAATTAAATATATAAGTAGATAAAACAATGATACTGCTCTGCAGGAGTAATATTACGTGGATTATTTATTCATCATTTTTTACTCACCCTCATGTAATTCCAAGCCTGTATGATGTTCTGAGATTAGAGAATAGTGAATGTCAAGATAGTGGACAAATCAGTCTGTCTTAAAAGGTTTACAGTATATGTCACTGCTAAAAAATCAATTCCGCTAATTCCAAAGTTCCTTAAACATAAAAAAAACCATAAAACAATAATAAAAATGAGGGAGCAAATGAGTAAAATCTAAGTTTATTTCATTTTAGAAAAAGCAGCAAAAATTCCCTTACATATTTCCATCGTCAACAAACCTTTCAATGAGGCTAAACAAAATCATACTGGTGTTGCATACAGTCATGAATGAGGGAAAAATCCTCAAGATTTACAGAAGCAACAGATTTAGAGTGAGCTTGAAACATTTAACATATTTCCATAAGTTAATCTATTTGCTGAGACATTCAAAGCAGTTTCTATCAAACGTATGGTCTAAAGATCAGGGTGTAAAAAAACAGCAACAATAGAGCAAAATATAGCGCAATTGGATGGTAATAACAAAAACAGAGCTACAGTATGAGAAACACTGTTTAGAAACAGGAAACAATATTCAAACGTCCCGATTACATTCACATGAAGTTGTTCACCAGATTCACTGACGATCTTTTCCTGGACAAACAGATCGCGATTCCATTTCATGCCACAAGTGGTGCAGAAACTTCACATTTTGCCTTAAAAGTAGAAGTAAAATAGTATATAAATGTAACTGCAGTACTTGTATGTATTTTTCTCACATTTGTTTAATGTTATGGAATAACTGATTGAAAATGGAGGACTACATTACATACTGTCACATAAATAATGAAATACAGTTTTTGAAATAGGCTAGCAAACGTACATTCAGAACTGTACACGAGCAAATGAGAAAAGTCCCAAAAAGACGGTTTAGTTCAAAGCAATACTACAAGCTGGCTGTAGATGTTCTTTTACAATTTATTGTATGCTATATACATTATGCACTAAAATAACACTATTCAGGCTGAGAAATACTGTACGATTGCTGTCAGTTGAAGGCAGTCGCCCCATTGATACGAGTATGTTAAAATGTCATTATTTACTTATTCTTATGTCATTCCAAATTACGCTGTTATTTTTTACCCGTAAAACACAAGGTGTTCGGTTGCAACACAACTAGCACAATGTGTCAACGTGTCATTTCTGACAGAGTTTATTAAGGGAAGATTATCAGTGGTTTATTACTTACATTTGGGTCTGATTTCCCACATAAAGCTATCGTTTGGATTCAAAAGACTTGGGAATATAGTGCATATGTCATATGGATCTGTTGCTGTATGGACAGATCAGTTTAACCCTTTAAGCTCTGAAGGTGTTTTTAAAGATTTCCTGTTTCAGAAGCATACCCAAAATTAAAGGCTTATAACTCGACCAAAAAAAAAAAAGAGGGTCAAGTGTTTGGTGTCATTGTAAAGAAAACGTAAAATATATATATATATATATTAATGATAAAGATTATGATAAATAGCCTAAAAACTGCAAAAAATAAATTAAAAAAATAATAATAATAATAATAATAAGGTGGCTCCGAAAAACATTTGTTTTGTTCCCAGTCATGTCAACTGTATCTGAGAAAAATGTTGTGTTGATACGACAAAGCAATCAAAAGTTATAGCATTACAAAAATAATTGATCATAGTGTCCAAAAGCCTCTCCAAACAAATAAAACATAATAATTGTACATAAGAACTAATTACACATGCAAACACAACAATGACTAAAGGTTTGCATAGCATGCAGACATGATTTTAGTAATGAGATTTCACAGAATGAGTTTCATTCTGTGTCATTTGAGTCATCATTGAGTCTGTGTCATGTATTTGGCGCCATCTCCTGGTGGTCATATGTAACATTGTGCTTCATGTGGATTATCTAATGATCTATGAATCCTGATTATCTTGTGTGTGGACTCGTTTGAAAGATAATCACCTCCTCTAAGTAATGGTATGTGATATTTTATGCTCGGTTTACTTTTCGTGAAGTTATAAGAAAAACTGCGGCATATAAGCAACACCAACATAATTGTCAAAGACATACACTTATCTATTTCTCACTATATTTTTGTCTGTGAGTGGTTGTATTCTACTCTTTGAGAGATTTCCAACAACATATGACACATGACTATTTGATCAGTTTGATGTTTTTACTGATTGCAATAATATGTACAGTGCACTTTTGTTTTTAACAAATACCAAAACAGAACATTTCTGATTTGTCTGCAAATTTCAAAGCATTTGTTCAGTTTTGTTCATAATGTCTACATGCATTGGAAAATAGAGCTTCTAAGCTTTCAAACGATACCTGTTTTGTGTTGGTCAAGACTGTAGTTAGTAACATTTTTTTCTCCCATCTGAGTTTTAAAGGGTTAAAGATTCATCAAAAAAATCTCTTTTTGTGTTCCACTGAAAAAATAACAACATGCGGGTTTTAAACACCATGAGAATGAGTAAATAATGACAGAATTTTCATCATTGAGTGAACTAACTCTTTCAAATTGAAGAGTAAACCTTCTCAAATGTATGGCACAAATATTTTTAAATTGCATCCCGATCTCTTGTTTAAAATGTAAGATGTATACGCTTGTGGCTCCTCATTCGAGTTCAAGCTCTTATTATTTCTTGAAATAACAAAATATTCAAGAACTTGGCACAATGTTTGACGCACTCATTGCAAGTGTATCTATGGCACTTATACAAAAAGAGGACAATCAGGACAAACTGATAACCCCTTTAATTCACCACAGTGATCAATGCTATTGGTTTTATTGCTGGTTAGCACTGCTGCACGATACTAATATAACTCACTCTAGAACTCTTAAGGGGGAATACACTAAAGGCCTCAGAATACTTCATGTGAAATTGAAGAACGAACGTGTGTGATCTGGCCAAAACAAAGGTGTTTTTGAGTTTGTTTCAGTGGTTCGTAACAGCTCACCAGCGCAAACTTTCTGGAAAACTTTGTACAGGCTGCTAAACACTTTCTTACTGCCATTGGTCCACATCTTGAGTAAGTGTGACCTGGAGCTCCACCTACTTTGAGGCCGACAACTAATTCTCGTCCATTCAGTTAAGATCAGTCCACATGAAAACACTGGCGTGCAAAGTTATTAGCAAGCTGGTGCAAACTCACCTACATCTGTATGATTAGGGGCTCTATTTTTGTAAGTGCACAAACCGAAGCGCTACGACCATTCCTGCATTTGCAGTTTGGAGATTCCACCAGCAGGTGACAATAAAGTTCAAGTCCAACTTAAACGTACATTTGCATTTATTATCTCATTTGTGTTGGTATTTTTCCACCTGTTGTCGTTGAGTGATTTTTTAAGTCACTGCAAAAGAGGCCGGTGGAAGAAGGTGGAGAGAGTAAAATGTTTGGATTTGGTATGATTTTTTTGACCTCTTAGTTATTTTTATTATATTTTCATTTCGTTTGATGTGTAATTTGAATTTAGAAATATTTATGGTTTAATTTTTTCATGTTTCAATAAATGAATTTAAATGGCCAAAATCGACCGGTAGAAGTGAAGTGCATTCAGATACAATCACTGTTAATACTAGTCATGATTTGTGTGTCAGTAGATGAAAGTTATAAATAATTATTATTTAATTTAACGGAGCATACATCCAAATTCTGACGATAATCACATTTTCTATGCGTATAAAAGGAGCATAACTGTCATAGAAATATACCTGACGTTCATCAAGGATGCAGTTAATGCACAAAAGAACAGAAGTCCTTCTAATTCATTGCATACAGTCCATTTACACTACAAACTTCTCATGAATGTCTTAGTTTAAATCGTTGGTGCTTGCCCTCAATGGACTATATGATAGGATGCAGATGCTGGAATAACCGGAGAAGAACCTCAGAATTAAATTGCACTTGGTCCAGCCTTTTTGTGTGTTTCACTTGCGCCTAGACTTAGCGCATGCTTGCACAAAAATACCAAAACTTCATGGCCATGCCCACTGACTTTGCACTGTGCTTAACACTTATGCTCTTAAAACAGGGCCCTAGGGCTGTCACTATTATGAAATTTGGCTGACGATTATGTGTGAAATATTTGCGATTATGACGATTAATTGTCTGTTTTAGGCTTCCACGATTAATGGTCATAGGCTACTTCTTAAGGTGTATATTTATTAATTCATATTTAACTTGGAATCATAAAATAGGGTTATATGATTTTTTTTAAGGCTTTAAAAATGTATGAATGGCATGAAAAATCATATTTTAACTATTAAATATCTGTCTCTATGCAACAGTAAAACATTTATATCCTAAATGTATATTTAAGGCTCTCCAATTAAACCCACGTGCCCTTAGTTTGCATGAAGAAAGACCTTTGAGATTCTCCATGTATTTTAAAATAGGTTTCTTCATTCCATCAATTCTACAGAAATAAAGCGTGCATATCCTCCTGCATGCAATTTACACTGCGTGTATCAACCCCGATGATAAGAACATTTGACATTAAACGAGTGTTAAATTAAAGTGAAACCGTAGCTTATATTTTCGCTGAAGTTTGGTGCGCGAACCTCCACAGGCTGCACGAGCATCACAGTGCTTTATAAGATAAGTGTTTCATCTTCACGTACTCTTCAGGAGCTGCTGTGGGAGTGGTTCACGGTCGGAGTTCAATTAAAGGAGACACACAAGTGCACCGTTCTTGGCATTCATGTGCCGTCTGCAGCTGAAAGCCATTCGCACATCTGCCCAAAGTGAGATATGTCTATCATCATTCTTTTGTCTGTATTCTGCCCATTAACACTCATTTATACACTCATCTATGTAGTAGTATCAGTGTCGTAATAAATTAAAATAACAGAGTGTAACCGGTGAATATTATGGCCACGTATAGTGTGTTAGCATATTTGCGGCATGAATGTGTTGCGTCTTTTGACGTATTGTGCAGCAGGTGGCGCTCGTATTATGTGTGTTGTTTTTGTTTTGTCTCTCTCTCTCTATACCTCCCTCACAGGATTGGACGGTGGTGAAAATCAGCTAGTCCTGGGGAATGGTGTATGTGGAGAGGTCTGCCTACTTAAGGGGATGGTGTTGATCAGACGGAAATGGCTCCCAAGGCCGTGGTGGCCTTTTGTACTCTGTAGTGTTTTTCTTCCTTGTTAGCATGTGGTAGTGAAAGCCAATGTCTAATTTGTGAGTGATTGTTTCATCCAAAGCTACTATGTGATTGATCTTAAAGAGGAAGCCGTAGGAAATGGGGGCCTGTTTCTTTTAATGTGTGTTGAGTTTTTTCTTGTTTCTGGAACAGTTAGGGAGGTAGGGAAGAATTGTGTATTTTATTTGGTTTCTTTTTTGATTAGGGAAGTTAGTTTTCAACTGGGGCGTTCGAATCACCTTTTGTTTGTTATTTTGGCCACACTCATTTCTGAAGTCATTGTTTCGCTCAAACAAAGAAAAAAGAAATGTCTCACACAATAAATTTGGGAGTTTTGGTTAATCCTGCTTGTGTCGTCTCGTTTATGTTGCGTCCTTACCCCTAGATGGGATGTAACAAATGCAAAATGTAAACATGACAAATTACACATTATCTACTTCACAAATATTACTTTGAATCATCATTGAGAGGTTAAAACAGCATCTTATACTGATCTCATGTGAACTCTACTCATAGATGACACCTGAATCTTTTATAGTGTGTCCACAATTTTCAGTTTTCCGATATATTACTAAATAAAATACAGGTTTTATGCTGCACATTGTTTTGCAAATGACTGTTGTACCAAATTGTCTCACACGTTAAATCAGGAAATCAGGATGCAAATAATATTACTTCATTTCTTCATTAATGTTTAAGGGCTCTTTATGCCTGACGCTTGTTTCATTTGAGCTTTAGTTGCTGTACCATGTTACAGCTGAGTTGCGAATAGTTATTACATTCACTGTTCACATTATACAGGTTAATAAGTGTAATGTTACTTGATTCATAAAAGAGTCCGTAACAAAATAACACCCTCGCTGTTTGTATTCAAGCACCTGGGTGCGCTCTTTTTCATCTAAATTGTCTTTCACTTGCAGAGCGAAGTAATTGGAGTTATACTCGCGTCGTAGAGTGTCCGTGCGGGAGGCCCGTGCTACTCGGGGTGCTGTTACCGAATGCGTTAAAGGGGTGATACGATGTTTGAATGCCACCAAAAGAACTTGGAATCATAGTGATGGTGTTCGGCGTCATGAGCGGGATATCGTCAGGTGAACGTCGCAATGTAAGCGCGTAATCAGGAGGACAGGTTAGGCGAATCATGTCATGGCCTTGCAGCGAATCGCAATCATGGTCGAGATCGTGGTCGAGCTGTTTCATCTGTAGGGACATCAGTTCCTCGCTTGGGACACGAGGAACGTCATTAACAAGGTTTCTTGGAGGACTCAGTCGCCGACTGGACTCCAAGCGGTGTTTGTCTTTCTTGTAGTAGAGTGCGGCGAATGCCAGGATGTTCAAGAAGAGCAGAGAGGCGCCAACGGCAATCGTGACACTCAACTCGGTCGAGTAATCTCTCGCCTCGATGATAACAGTCCCATCACCGTACTCGGTCTTCTGCTGGTCTGACATCTGTTTGGTGTTGGCTGGCGGAATGGCCGGATGGCGCGTGGTGGAAGGCCAGAGTTTGTTGGACAAACGCTTGGTGTATGAGAACGGCGTCGTGTCCTGCGGTGGAATTTTGGTTGTTGTTGAAACATACTGGAAGAGTTCATTGATGTTGTGTAAGTGTGGCACGAGCTCCAACCAGAAAGCAATCTTGGTGGCTCTGTAGTGGTCGCGAACACGAGGCTTCAGGCCGATGTGCAGGTAGAGCTGGTCTTTAGGGTTGTATTTAGACCAGGCCACCTCCTCAAAGCGATTTGGTTTAGTATGGATGAATTTTGTATCTTGGGGAACTGGCTGATTTGGGTCTCTGTAAAACAAAACATATTTTACATTAGTGGTCGACACTGGAACAAGGGAATTTTAACACTTCTGTTAATAGACTAAGTAAGCATGGTTATCGGCCAATGCCGGTAATCGCAAAAAGGCAAAATATGTGCCGATTAATCGGCCTGGCATATATATCGGTCAATCACTATTGTACATGAGCAAAGAAAAAATGACCACCACAAATTTCACAGGCCATCACATTGTCAGAATTAGAAGAAAAAATTAGCTGGGTTTCCATCCAACAATTTTTAAGCGAATTTTGAAATTGTGCATAAGAAATCCTGAAAGGAAAATCTTGCTATGTGAATAAACTCTCAAAATCACTTAAAATGTAATGCACTACGAGGAGGTGGATTGTCTAGAGTTTTGCATTAGTTAAAATGCGCAATAAGGTGATGAAAACAGTTTATTTGCAAAACAATGGTGTGTTTTGACCATTCATGAACTTATGAATGTGCAATAGCTTGATGTGACTGGCCCAACAAAAGGTCTAACATTCAGAAGTTTTTAACCCACACTAGTCTTTTAAGTGAGTCCTCACAATCTGCAAGAACAGTTTTGAGCATGGGCGCTCCCATGATTTCGGAGGCTGGTAGCGTGTGAGCATCGCAGCAATTTCAGCCCTCGTTATACCAGATATTACATTATTATGTGCCATTTTCTAGAAGGATTTAATAAAACGAGGTAGAATTGCTCCAATCCTGCAAATAAAACTCTCCCTGAAGCAAGGAGGTCATTCAGCTGCTCCCTCAAGATAATGCACATGACATAGTGGATGGCAACGCACAACGGTTCGTATGTTCTTTAGTAACATTTTTAGAAATGCGCTTTAAAAAATGCAAAACATTTAGATGGAAACCCAGCTAGTGCTGTAGAACAAGTTAGATAAAAGAATCAAGGTAACATAGTCGACCACGGAAATATGGGTCTCGCTGTAGTCTGTATTGGCCTAAAGAATCTAAACAGACCAGCGTCACGGCATTAGGCCAAATATTCAAAATGATTCCCTTCTTTCACAAAAGGGAATATCTTCATCAGTATGTGGTACTGTCCCCAAACTGCTCATGTGCACTCGAGGCATGGTGGGCATGAGTGCGTTTACATGCACACTAACACGCTCAGTGCTCCAGGCTGCGACTGAAAAATTAAATTAAAAAAATTATTAACAATAATTTTAAATCAAGTCACCATTGACAACAGTCAATGAGCCATGATGTCCGATTTGTGAACAAATGATTCTTTTGAACCGGATCTTTATAATGAATCTGCTGAAAAGATTCACAAAACGGGTTTGAACTCACTAGCTCAGGTTAGCAGTGTCAGTCGCTGAGTTCAGAATGGCATACTACCCATACTACTCTTACTACTTCTACCTTATATGTCTATGGCAGAAATAGTAAGAGTAGTATGGTAGTATGGCATTCCGAACTCGGCCAGTGAGTTATCAACATTTCAAAATAAGAGTCCCCAGTGTTTTTCTGGCTTTTTATAATTAAACGTTATGGACCAAATCTTGTTTATTTTCTGGGATTTCAACTCAGTCACACTGCATCTGGGATTTGACGTGAGTGCATAAGTTTGCACCCCCCTTGCAGAATCTGCAAGATGTTTATCATTTTAAAAAATACGAGGGATCATAACAGTTGCATTTTGTCTTTTAGCCTATTTAGTACCTCCCAGATGAAGCTATTAGACATAACAGATATTTACATATATTCCACAAAACAAAATAATAACTGAATTTACACAAATGATCCTAATCAAATGTTTACATGCCCTTGGTTCAGTCAAAAATGACTGTTTGTGTCTTTTGTGATGGTTGATCATGAGTCCCTTCTTTTTCCTGAGCAGTAAAGCTGTCCTTTGCTCTTAAGGAAAATCCTCCAGCGGCATATTCGGCACATTTGAGTTCTTCTCAAGAGTGGCTATATGAGGTTGACCTCCAGCTTTTGACACTTTAGTACAACTGAGGGACGCATACACAACTATTACAAAAGGTGCAAACGTTCATTGATGCTCAAGAAGGAAACATACTATATAAAGAACCGAGGGGATTTAATGTTTTGAACAGAATGATTTGTGTAACTTGTTATTATTTTGTCTTGTTGCATATATGTAAATATCAGTTGTGTAGCTGCTGAAGGGCAGTACAAGAAAAAATAGTTTAATTGTAATTTTTTTTTAAATCTTTTATCTCTTAAATTTATATAATTCTGAAAGGGGTGTGTATTATTATGAGACAAAAGGAGGATGCAAACTACTCAACTGTATATATATAAAATACTTATCCATTTTTCAAAATCGGCCGATTAATCGGTTATTTGTTGTCTTTATTTTTTGACTTTCAATTTTGCTTCTGAACAACCATCTACATTGCGCAATTCTGTATTTTAGCCACTAAAAACAGCCATTTGGCTCCATGGTCGTTTTTGTTGTGTGGAGCCCTGACGATATCTATCGTGGCGACAATATAAAGTGTCAGACGATAGAGATTTTGCGATATGTTAATATCCATGTACTCAGCGTGGGCTAATCTATCAGTGGGCAGGGCTTCATGGGAGACTGAGAGAACTGAAGAAACATGGACAAGGTTTATATGGCATTATAACATTTTCGGCAGCCGGCCAAGCAAATTCAGTGACATTCAGCTTGATTCAAAAGTGCTTAATATTCTTCTCATCTGACACGCTCATCTGTGTTTAATCTCTGGAGCATGCAAGTGCGTGCGAGTCCAGTAGGCTTCCCAATATTTACAGGAGAGTGTCACGGATTTAGCAGGAATTAATGAATGAATGCTACATTTATATAGCACTTTTCTAACACTACACTCAAGGGGCTTTACACAGTGAACAGGGGACTCTCCTCAACCACCACCAGTGTGCAGCATCCACCTGGATGATGCGACAGCAGCCATAGTGCACCAGTATGCTCACCAGCTATTGGTGGAGAGGAGACAGTAGAGTTATAGAGCCAATTAATGGATGGAGATTATTAGGAAGCCATGATTGAGAAGGGCTAATGGGGGCCATTTGGCCAGGATACCGGGGTTACACCCCCTACTCTTTTTCGAGAAGTGTTCTGGGATTTTTAATGACTACGGAGAGTCAGGACCACGGTTTAACTTCTCATCCGAAGGACGGATGAGGACCCAAATGCAGGAATGAGTGAAAAAACAAAACAAAACAAAACTCCCACAGGGGAGAGGAAACAAACAAAACATAAACCAGAAAAAGATATAAACAGGAACTGATGGAAACAGGAACAACTCAGATGATGTCTTGTTTTGAAGGCTCCGTGCTAGCTAGGACGCATCCTTTGAATGCAGTGGTATACCGAACGCCTTCTTTTAAACAAGCCTTGTTTAAACGAGACAGAACTTATCATGGTTGCTATGACAGCACACCACTCTTTAACAGGCATGAGCGCTTTGAATGAGAAGGGAACAAAGTCCCTTTGGAAGGGAATGTAGGTACATTTTAGGTGAGTTATAATGATGTAGAGAGAAAAGAAAATTGATGTACTTTTAGACTATAATAATTTATTTTAATTATATATTACTACAAGTATACATATTATATACTCTGCACCCGTCTACTGAGGTACTTCAACTTGCGTTTGACACACCCACCTGCTGGCGATGCCAATCAGAAGATTGAGACACAACCCATGTTTTGTGGTGGTGTGTTAAGATCCAAGATTTTTGGTTGAGGGTCCAGAGTTTTATGCGTGACGTATTGGACACTCAATTTTCATTTTGCCCCAGACTCTCTATTTTAGGTGATGGGGCGGTCATTAATATAAGGGATAGATACATAAAAAGCTGGGTCCTAGCCAGAGTTATGATCGGCAGACGGATCATTCTTAGGGGATGGAAGTCAGCTGGAGCGCCCTCATTTCAGGAGTGGTGCACAGAGATGGGCGGGGTGGTGATATATAGAAGGCTGGGAAAATGGGATTTGTTTAATAGGAAGTGGGGTAAATATTTGGCCTTTTTGGAGGGTTCTCAGGGAGGGGCAGTGGAGAGGGATTTGTAGTTTTAAATGTGGGGGGAGGGGTTTAATTTATATAATTTGATTCTGTATTTTCTGTTATGTTTATTTAATTTGTGAATGGAATCAATAAAAATTATCAATAACATTACTTGCATTTGACATCATAGAATTATGGGTTGTGAGTTCCCACGAAGGATACAGACGTGGCCTTTGAAAATGCGTGTTTTTCATGCGCCATCAGGCAATCCCTCACGTGAAAACACTCGACTTACCGCAGGAGAGCTTCTTAGAATTAAAATACATGTGTTGTACGTCTCATAATATCCACCAGGTTGCGCATTAAAGACTTGAGGAAGAGCTCACGCCCCTCTGTCTAGTAAGTGACAGGTCGCCTGCTTTTGTGGGTGTGTAGAAAAGTATTATCTTATCTTGTAAGAAAGGTATTAGAAAATATTAAATATAAAGGCTACAATTCACTCTGATAAGAAACATTGAACAGCTAAGGTGACTGAAAGTGAGACTGATTCTAATACGTGTGTTTCGGCTGCTATTATTATTATTATTTTGTACAAAATGGCATAAAATATTTTTCTGCATATTTTTTTTTTTCCTGGCATTTTCTCCCCCTTCATTCACAAGTGGTGCCTTATGGGAAATACCTGAAAAATATTTGATATTTTGATATAGGCCTTTGTGTAATGGACTAAAACAATGCCCAACTAGAAACAAATTTCTCTCGCTCCACTTGTCACAAACACGATCTATTGCTAAAAAAAAAAAACGACATGGTAAGAGCATTTATTTGATTAAGCCAGTCATTGCTAGAAGTGCACAAGGAAAAAGCTTGATGTGGCTTCACCTCACCGAAACTCCACGCTTTGCATTTAATTGGGCCATCCATTCGTTTGTTGTCAGTTTTCTTATTTCAACCAAGGCCACTGATGTTAAGTTTTTTCTTTTTAATGGTTTTCTATGGAAAAATCTTGATGAAATACTATGCACTGTGTGTTCAGATTATGAGCTCTTGACATTTTTAAGTAGTGAATAAGACAAAGAAAAGTGTGATTAATGTGTTTTCTTCCTAGTCATTGTTTTAAGTAGCAATAAAGACACGTTAAGCATTTTATAATGTCCTTTGAACTCCATAAACCGGAGCATAATAAAATCAAGTGCTATGTAATGCTTGTATTTATGCATCAATCTAATTAGAATGTGCATACCAAATAAAATTGCTCTTGGTAACTGAATCATTAGTGGTTTATCAGCATGTGCACAGTATACACACACACACAATAAAAATGGCTTGTCCACATTTGACGTGCTTTGCCGCTGCCTGCTGCATAACGGTTGTGAGAGAGATTCACAGATCCCCGGCCAAGCACAAGCCGTGAATCAGCACAAGAAAGGACCGGTGAAAAATTAGTATAGCCTAACAAAATAGTATATATCAAAATGAAACGTGCAACATTCATACATTTATACTCATAGTCAGGGATATGAAGTCAACAGTAGTTTATTGCCACTGCTGATCAGTATCGCTTTATGCATTTTTTAAAAACTGGCTAAGGTGGTCCCATGTGAGAAATTAACTCACTGACTAAACCATTAGCAATCGGTGTTGATTCAAAGACTGAAACACGACTGCCCTCTACTGATCACGTCTCTCCTGTACTGCTTAATGATGCATCACACCTCGTGACGTCACTGGATCGGTTTCCCTTTGACGCGCATACACCTCATGCATCCACCGAATTCCCGTGAAAGAAGGTCGCATTCGAAGGCTGTATTCAGAGTGTCCTACTCGATTTTCTGAAACGAGACAGCCTCGATGACGCATGTGGTTGACAAATGTGATCTCTGGAGGACGCAGCCTTCGAAAAGAGACACAGCTACAAACTCACAAAACAATCTGACAAATAAAAGAGGGCACAATATATAGAGGCAAAGCACATGAGGAACAGGTGAAGGCAATTAACATGACGAGGACTAGACAAGAGGGTGAGGCCTGAGGGAATGAGGAGAGAGCATGGCTAACACAAACACAGACACAGCCAATTGCTCATACACACAACAAACACATACAGACAGAAAACAGACAGGGACCACAGAGCAAACAAAGCGGGATCACTAATGCTACTCAGTCATTTTTGATTCAGAAAAAACCCTGAAAAAAATATCTGCACAGAACGGGATGACTCCTAAACAAGTCAAGAAAATGAAGAGGAGCTTGTTATTAAAACAGGTGCAACATCTGTGGTGTAAGTTCACAAAAGCCGACACAGAGAAGAAATTTTTTGCATGATGAAAATCACTTGAAATAAAAACTGTTTGTTTTACCCCCTCAAATGAAGCATGCAAAAGAACATTATGAAAGCCAAAAGATGCGCTCCGCATTAATTCTGTCTTTTTTTTTTTTTTTTTTTTTGCAAGAAGTGATTATTATTTATTTATTTATTTATGTTTACTTTTTCAAGTTCCTAAAAAATAAAAAAAATTATAATAATTATATAAGAGGAACTATTTGGAAGTATTTAATTCACTGACTGAGTTACCCAAAAATAGGCAGTGCAATAGGGTTAACACAGAAAACAACTTAGCAACAGCACAGTAACAACCTGACAACCATCTAGAACACCCTGGCAACTGCAGAGCAATGCGCTAAAAACACAGCAAACAACTTAGCAACAGCACCGTAAAAACCTGACAACCACCTAGAACACCCTGGCAACTGCAAAGCAATGCGCTAAAAACACAGAAAACAACTTAGCAACAGCACTGTAACAACCTGACAACCACCTAAGAACACCCTGGCAACTGCAGAGCAATGTGCTAAAAACACAGAAAACAACTTAGCAACAGCACCGTAACAACCTGACAACCACCTAGAACACCCTGGCAACTGCAAAGCAATGCGCTAAAAACACAGAAAACAACTTAGCAACAGCACCGTAACAACCTGACAACCACCTAGAACACCCTGGCAACTGCAGAGCAATGCGCTAAGAACACAGGAAACAAATTAGCAACAGCACCGTAACAACCTGACAACCACCTAAGAACACCCTGGCAACTGCAGAGCAATGCGCTAAAAACACAGAAAACCACTTAGCAACAGCACCGTAACAACCTGACAACCACCTAGAACACCCTGGCAACTGCAGAGCAATGTGCTAAAAACACAGAAAACCACTTAGCAACAGCACCGTAACAACCTGACAACCACCTAGAACACCCTGGCAACTGCAGAGCAATGTGCTAAAAACACAGAAAACCACTTAGCAACAGCACCGTAACAACCTGACAACCACCTAGAACACCCTGGCAACTGCAGAGCAATGCGCTAAGAACACAGAAAACAAATTAGCAACAGCACCGTAACAACCTGACAACCACCTAAGAACACCCTGGCAACTGCAGAGCAATGCACTAAAAACACAGAAAACCACTTAGCAACAGCACCGTAACAACCTGACAACCACCTAGAACACCCTGGCAACTGCAGAGCAATGCGCTAAGAACACAGAAAACAAATTAGCAACAGCACCGTAACAACCTGACAACCACCTAGAACACCCTGGCAACTGCAGAGCAATGTGCTAAAAACACAGAAAACCACTTAGCAACAGCACCGTAAAAACCTGACAACCACCTAGAACACCCTGGCAACTGCAGAGCAATGTGCTAAAAACACAGAAAACCACTTAGCAACAGCACCGTAACAACCTGACAACCACCTAGAACACAGTGGCAACTGCAGGGCAATGTGCTAAAAACACAGAAAACCACTTAGCAACAGCACCGTAACAACCTGACAACCACCTAGAACACCCTGGCAACTGCAGAGCAATGCACTAAAAACACAGAAAACCACTTAGCAACAGCACCGTAACAACCTGACAACCACCTAGAACACCCTGGCAACTGCAGAGCAATGCACTAAAAACACAGAAAACCACTTAGCAACAGCACCGTAACAACCTGACAACCACCTAGAACACCCAAAGGTGAGAGACTGATCGCACATAAATTTCACAGCTTTCATAATGTTTAAGCCTAAACTTATCAAATTAATTAGTCATAAAACAAATTTAAACATACATGAACAGTTTCTTCTCTGCCCCATGGAAACAGATGACGGAACACACAATCTGGAGCGCTTCACTTGTGATTTTGATTCAGATTCATCATTCACAAAACGAATCATTCAGACCACTTTTTGAATCTTTAAATGTAAAAAATTAGACTCAAATGATACTTTCAACGAATCACACATCACTATCACACATATTTGCATGTACGGCTGGTTTTTATTTATTTATTTATTTATTTTTTATGTTCAGTCGCAAAAGTAACGAATGGTCTAGAGAAATTTATCGGAGTAAAAGTATCAGTTTTCTCTTCAAAATGTAGTGAAGTGAAAGTAAAAGTCCAAAGAAATATTTATACTCAAGTAAAGTACAAATATGAAAAAACTGTACGTAAGTACAGTAACTAAGTATTTGTACTTATCACATTGGATAAGCCACAAAGAATGCTGGTAAAGGTGCAAAATCTGGCTAATGGGCAAAATGCATGTGTGCCAATCATTTTTGGCTTAAACTGTTTCTTACCTTAAAGAAAATCATTTAAGGCATTTTCATGACCAACACGTTTTCGGCTTATTAAATATAATCGGTGTAAGAGAGTGCATGTAAACACACTCAATGATTCTTTTTAATAATGCCTATTTGGAGTTTTCACAGTCAAATTAGTCGATGTGTGAAACGCAACTGGATACGTATTTAACCCTTCTGCATCAATAAAAAAAGTTACTCAGAGGACAAAAATGTCCACGTCAAAAAACTGCCATAATAATATTATATATAAATATTATTTTCCACTTTCAGTGAGTTAATTTTATTAACCAACATCAGTCCTGATCATAACTACCAAATATGAATCAATTTTCAGGATTTTAACCCTTTAAATGCCAGTTTGTTTACATAATGCCACTGTTGTTTTTTACACACACACACACACACACAAACATTTCTCAATACACACATACAAAACACACTCTGACATCCATACCAACACACACACACAATTTTATCTGCATCATTTATTCAGTTGTCATGCAGTGCTCTATAATACAGCAAACAGAGAATAGGGGAAAAGCATGTATTTGCTCCATAGGCTAAACATGAGAAAAATGGCGCCATCTGGTGGAAAATATAAAAATATAAATGTTGATGCCACGGCTCCGGAATGAAAGCATAATATCATAGAATTCATGATTTTATACTTTAATGGCACTGGGATCAAATATTGCAGTTTTAATGGGTTTCATTGGGGACATTTTTGTCCTGAAGGTCCTGAGTGTAACTATTTTGTGTACACAGTGTATTATAGATGTATTATAGGAACTGAGGTTGAAATATCAAAATTAAACACCCCCAAAAATACACACCTTTGCCAAAATGTATGCCGTTGGCATTAACAGCCAAAATGATCGAAAAAACAAAATTGAAAAAGACAAAAATGTCCTGAAGGTCGCACAAGGGTTACAAAAAATATCTGTGAGTTACTTTTGACCAGCACTCAAGATTATCTAACACAAATTTGGGGCAGCTCCAATGAAAGCTCTTGGGAAAGTTTAAAAATGTATGTTTACAGTTGGTGAAAAATCTCATTGGACGGAAATTAAAATCATCAGGGGCCTGATGTATGAATGTTTCGTACGCATAAAATGGGCATTGAAATGTGCGTAAGCAATTTCCCACGAACATATGGTGATTTATAAAAAATAAACTTGCCGTAAATATGTGCGCCCCGTCCGGACACTCTTGACTGTGCGTACACACTCTTTTACTGGCGACTCCAGCTGGACAAATAATGAACCGAACAGACTGATTTTCATTTAATTCACATTTAGAATAAAAAAGTATGTAGTTAAGCACTTGAAACAGAAGTAATCGTTATCAAGCCAACAGAAGGCTGTTTTATTTTTATGTAACCAACTAAAATATAAGTTGTAAAAGGGAAATATTGGTTTGGGTTGCACTGCGTTTGGAGAACTTTCCCGTGTCATCATAGAGAAGGAACAGTGTCATTTTACAGTAACTAAAAATGACACTGAAAATTTCTTAGTTAGAGACATTTTCTGATCTATTACAATCATGTACTGAGATAAATACAGCATTTGAATAAAGATTATCTGTAATGTGATGCGCACTTGACTCTGACTCGGTAAAACGGACAGTAGATATAAGACAGACACTGCTGGCCACATTCAGTAGTCGAACAGACTATTGGAGAGACTTGTCTCATCAGAAACAGTATTGTACAGCTGCAGACAGGTACAGCAATGCACATAAAATGTGCATCAAATGTGCTGCCTGCTCCACTTCATCCCGACCCTCATCACAAATAAAACCCCGTTCTAGTCTAATAAAAACTTCTCAATAAAAACACCCTTAAAATGTTTTCTGATAAGCAAAATTGCCTAGGTTAGATTTATGTCTACAAAGATAAAAACATTTTGCCAAGGGATATTCAAGATATATTCTTTGAAAACAAGTTCATATCTTAATAAATAATGTTTCTTCATGGTGCAGCATCTAATCTCATCTCTTCTAATACAGTTTCTCGTACCGTTAAACGCAGTAATCATGTGTCTGGATGGTGAAATGCATATGGTAATTGTATGCAGATGATGATATGCATAGTAAAAACAGGCGTTGTACACTTCATATATGGTTATTTTGGGGAGGAGACGGGGTGGGGAATGAATCACATGCATGTATGCTCAATCTTCTGTTAGCTGGGATTTATTAAGGGAACTGTGGACAGGTTCTGGAGTGCATACGGTTTTATAAATCTGAGGACGAATCTCAGAGGTCTGAGACCATCAATCCGTGCATCTTATCACGTGGCTTGTTGAGCGCGTTACCGCGGAGACGTAGCACATGTGGAGGCCCATGCTATTCTCCGCGGCATCCACGCACAACTCACCACGTGCCCCACCGAGAGCGAGAACCACATTATAGTGACCACAAGGAGGTTACCCCATGTGACTCTACCCTCCCTAGCAACCGGGCCAATTTGGTTGCTTAGGAGACCTGGCTGGAGTCACTCAGCACACCCTGGGATTCGAACTAGCGACTCCAGGAGTGGTAGTCAGCATCAATACTCGCTGAGCTACCCAGGCCCCTCTCAAAATCTGACCTTTGTGCATACGCACACTTTTATGAAACAGAGTTTAATACATGAGGCCCCTGGTGCATTGAACTTGACGTGGCCAAAGGAATTAATGGACAAAAGAAATGCTGTGGAACTACTTGAGAGACCAATCCCAAAAATGGCACCAGGAATGTTGAGACCCTCCCTAGTCAGTGTGACAAATTTCAAAACAATTTACAATATGGTTCACTTGGCTGCCATAGACTCCCATCACGCAAGAATCATAAGAATATTTAGAAAACTACCAAATATTATAGGTGCCTCAACACCTGAGATGTTCTCTGTAAATCTAAATAGGACACTCACCCAGTTTTGGCAAAGTTAGTCCAGTAAGTCATGACCACCGCACTCAACATAATATCATTCTTGGAAAAATTACAGTTGAAGAGATCCGTGGGACCAATCATCGGAATTCCAAAAACATATGGAAGTTCATCTCCATGTGCCGAGTCGGCCCAGGCGGGCTTCATCTCACTCTGGCAATGATGATAAAATGCGTAAAAGTATGTTGGCGATCCATACTGTGCGTGCAGGTCTGCCGTAGCCACGGCCGGCGCCACCCACTGGTGATCTGTAAAAAGTGCAACCAGCGTTTTCCGCCGTATCTCAGGATTCTCCCTGTCTGCCCAGTCCGTGTACATGAACTTTATGGTTTCTCGCAGCGTGTCCTTTCCTTCTGGATAACCGTACAGGTGATCGACAAATTCTGATACTGCGAACTCAAAGTCGCTGCTAGTTAATCTATCCTCACTGTCTAAGATCCCGTCCACAAACTTGTACCCCTCGCCCTGATTCACACCCAGCATGATGTCATAGTTGAGGAACTCTCCTTGTTCCATGAGGATCTGAGGGTCATCTGGAATGACATCTCCATCGATCACAGGGCCAAAGGCGATGTGGTATTTGGCGGGGGTGATATTCTGCTCGATGAGCTCTTTGTAGTTCTTGTTCTGGAGGCACTCCACCAACTCAACCGTGTCATCTTCATTGCAGCCCACCTTCTCGGCGAGCATGCGGGTGTATTTGACGGGCTGGTAGTTGACTGCCCAGCTGGAAAGAGCTGTCCCGCTCTGAATGATCGCTTTCTGAAACAGGTCTGGAACCCAGAAAGAGGGACAGAACAGTTGGTGTCACAGAGAAATAAAACATTTACACTAAGATTTAAGTCACAGCCAATTCATACCTTTTGACACAGAACAGTCAAATTAAGCTCTAAGTAAAGTTTGATTCATCTACATTTGCTATAGTAGCTAAAAATTATTTGGTATATGCACGGTTGACATGACATGTGATGTTATTGTTCTCAAAAGGTTACTAGGTTACTAAAATTAATTACATTTGTAATGTTTATGTGGAGCTACTATCATGTTCGTGTATTTAGTCCTATGGTGTGAGCAATAAGTTATTGTTTTATTTATTTGTGTTGATGTGTTCTAAATAGAGTCTGTTGGAAACAATGTGTCAAAATAGCTAGATACCTTGAAATATCCTGCAGTCTGACACACTAAACTCACCTTTCCTTGAACTGACCTCATATTAATGACTGTATGAGAGATTATATGAAATATCTGTGCTTTTAAAAATTCATTTGTCATACTGCAGGACCACTGAAATGAACTAGAAAGCAAAAGGATGAAAAAGATGGTGTGAAAAAAAACCTGATCAAATGTAGCATGTAAATGTAAATATTTTCCGTTATGCACGGCCGTAACCACAGTATGCATGGTTGCTGTTCTGCTGCAGTCTGTCATGCACCACGGTCTAATTGTCATTAAGTTGTTGCAGGAATAAAATAACGGTTTAAAAAAGTTCAGTTTTTAGCATGCTCAGTGGTCTAACACCGCTCGTCAATGTCATTAGAGATAGCCAATCGAATCAAAGAAGGCGGGACTCATATAAATTAAGCGCAAATCTACTTTTTCCAGCGAATAAACATGTTAAGTATCTAACTAAACATGCGATAATTGCCCACGATTTTACGATTTAAATGTTGTTCTGACCAACAGCAATTTCCAAGGATGCAAACGAATCACATTTTGGCGAAATTCGTTGTTTTGAATTGATAATATGTCATGTACAGTACGTGATTCTTAATGTTATTCGTATTTGTGTATGTGAAAACATCAACGGAGCAGTTTTCAGCATATCAGGCATATATGACAAAAAGTGAATGTGTGCATATTGAGTTTGGTTATCTGGCTAGCCTTTAAAGTAGCCTTTTGGAAAATTCAATTTATATTGTCTTAGAAAATCATCCATAAAACACAAAGTTGGAGCATTATCACCCAACTAGAACATGGTAAAACGTGTGACTTGTGGCTTCCATTGTGTTTTCAGGTTTTGGCAAGGACTGGCAAATATTATTTATAAATAATTTACAATCAATTTGACGTTTGAACAGCATCTTCGAAGTGGTCTTCTTTTAAAAGAGACCAGGGTTCATGAACTGCAGCTATTTTAATTGGGGTTTGTCTTAGTCAGGTCTGTGCTAGATAGAAATGAGCCACCAGTTACAGTTCACCTAAAAATTGAAAATTCTGTCATTTACTCACCCATATGTAATTCCAAACCCATATGCTGTCACATTTTCTTGGAACATAAAAATAGATATATTTTAAGCAGCTCTATTCCATACTACAGACGCCCTAAACCACACTGTGAAAAAACAAATTCACTAGGTGAATTTTTCTTTTATTTTTTTAGGTGTCTTAGTGCCTTCCTGAGCCTATGTCATATGGCGTAGTGTTGACAAAGCTACACCGCTACATCATGCCTTGTACACTGTGTTTACTATCGCCAGTTTTGAATCAAGGATATGCATTGTTACTACAGCGAGAGGCGTCGAAACGGGCAAAAACATCTATCTAGCGCATGTTTACATTTTAAAAAAACAATTTAAAAAAGCACATTATCAATAGCAGCAGCCATATGGGTAACACTTTATTTTGATGGTCCCAAATAGATATTTAACTGACTATAAGTGACTTATCAACTAGCTTGCTGTAGCTAGTAAACAGTGTTTCAACAAACATTCAGTAGACTTTCAGTAGCCTGTATATAGATCTTTATTAATGACCTTTTAATGAACTGATGTTTTTCCAGCGAATAAACATGTTAAGTATCTAACTAAACATGCGATAATTGCCCACGATTTTACGATTTAAATGTTGTACTGACCAACAGCAATTTCCAAGGATGCAAACGAATCACATTTTGGCTAAATTTGTTGTTTTGAATTGATAATATGTCGTGTACAGTACGTGATTCTTAATGTTATTCGTATTTGTGTATGTGAAAACATCAACGGAGCAGTTTTCAGCATATCAGGCATATATGACAAAAAGTGAATGTGTGCATATTGAGTTTGGTTATCTGGCTAGCCTTTAAAGTAGCCTTTTGGAAAATTCAATTTATATTGTCTTAGAAAATCATCCATAAAACACAAAGTTGGAGCATTATCACCCAACTAGAACATGGTAAAACGTGTGACTTGTGGCTTCCATTGTGTTTTCAGGTTTTGGCAAGGACTGGCAAATATTATTTATAAATAATTTACAATCAATTTGACGTTTGAACAGCATCTTCGAAGTGGTCTTCTTTTAAAAGAGACCAGGGTTCATGAACTGCAGCTATTTTAATTGGGGTTTGTCTTAGTCAGGTCTGTGCTAGATAGAAATGAGCCACCAGTTACAGTTCACCTAAAAATTGAAAATTCTGTCATTTACTCACCCATATGTAATTCCAAACCCATATGCTGTCACATTTTCTTGGAACATAAAAATAGATATATTTTAAGCAGCTCTATTCCATACTACAGACGCCCTAAACCACACTGTGAAAAAACAAATTCACTAGGTGAATTTTTCTTTTATTTTTTAGGTGTCTTAGTGCCTTCCTGAGCCTATGTCCTATGGCGTAGTGTTGACAAAGCTACACCGCTACATCATGCCTTGTACAATGTGTTTACTATCGCCAGTTTTGAATCAAGGATATGCATTGTTACTACAGCGAGAGGCGTCGAAACGGGCAAAAACATCTATCTAGCGCATGTTTACATTTTAAAAAACTATTTAAAAAAGCACATTATCAATAGCAGCAGCCATCTGGGTAACGCTTTATTTTGATGGTCCCAAATAGATATTTAACTGACTATAAGTGACTTATCAACTAGCTTGCTGTAGCTAGTAAACAGTGTTTCAACAAACATTCAGTAGACTTTCAGTAGCCTGTATATAGATCTTTATTAATGACCTTTTAATGAACTGATGTTCTCAACAATAATGTAAGTAGGTCATTAATAGAGATCTATATACAGGCTACTGAAAGCCTACTGAATGTTTGTTGAACAGTTCATCTTTTCTTTGAGACAGCACAAAAAAAAAAAAAAAAAGATAAGCTGACTTAAACAGGCAAATTGTTAGCAGACACAGTGATTTCCTTTTATTGTATGAATAAAAAAATAAAAAAATAAAAATGAAAACCAAAATTGATCACATTTAAAGCCTTTATTCAGAAAAATCTTGCATTCAGTGCCTTTACTATTTTAAAGGACCAAAGAGGACCATTACATTTGTGACCTCAACCCCCCCCCCCCCCCCCCAATGTTCAAGACATATACAACCTAAAATATTAATATTAGAAAAAAAAAGTCTCATGTTCAGTTGTCAACCACCCATATAGAATAGTAAAAGTGTACTATCTGCATCTAAACCAGAATTCAGCATCTCTGATATACTCTACCTTCAGAATAGTGTGAGAGAGTGAGTAAACTGACACAGGAAGCTCCTGCTCCAGAACCAAATATAGTCACTCTCTGTGGATCTCCATTGAATGACTGAATGTTCTCTTTGACCCATCGGAGAGCCTGGATCTGATCCAGAAGACCGTAATTCCCTTTTGCAGCTTGGTCACCCGTACTGAGGAACCCTAAAACACAACATTTAAACAATCAAGAAATTCTTTCCTGGTGAGGAAGTGACATAATTTTGGTGGGAAAACAACAGCAGGAACATCTGTATTGACAAGAGATTTGATAAATTTGTTAATGTTTTTTCGTATTAGTTGGTCTCAATGTAAAACATCCTATCCTGTTTGATAAAACTACAGAAATCGGTATGATCAGGGGCGTAGATTCCAGGGGGGATGGGGGTAACCCCCCCAATAATCAAAACAAGCAAGTACAACCTCCCTATTATTTATACCATGATCAATGGAAATTGATGGCAACCCCCCCCCAATGTTCAAGCCAAATCTATGCCCTTGGGTATGATAATAACAACATTTCAAAATATCAAAATAAAACAAGTTGTCACCCTTTTGTAAGTTAACTGTCAATCCCTCATTGAGTAATGACTAACTTTTGCTCTTTATTTCCATCCTGTTCATTTCCTGGCTAAGTCTAGCGGAAGTTAGCCTAACAGTTGAAACTGTTTACAGCACATTTAAGTAGTAAAGCCTATCTGTGATATAAAAGAAACTCAAGTCCCCTTGAATCTGCTCTTGAGGATCAACATTATCATCTATCACATATGTGCCAGGACACATGCTTTTCGAGAGTGCGCATAGGCAGATTTGTGCGCTTGGGCAATGCGTTGCCAACGCATGGTTCGACTGAACAAACATAACATTCTTGCGTTACTGTGGCAGGAACAAACTTCAGCACTCAAGGGGCGATAAGAGTTGCCTTTAAACGTAATTAAACTGGATGTTTTATTATTCTGGACTTTAACTCTCTTCAAACTGTTGAAAACAGTTGAAAAACTCTATGTAGAAGCAGACAGTTCGCACAAATGTCAGCTATAGCGCCACTTGTTGCAATTCGTACTTATGTTTTGTTATGAATTGCAGCCTGAGACATTTTGGAAAGCAACAACGCACAAAATCGAGCTTGCTTAGAGTATGTTCCATATTGAATTCCATATAAACAGTTTACTTCAATTTTATTATCAAAATGGTATTTAAGTAAATAAATGAAAAAAGAACAATTGATTTTCAACATAATATTGTAGAATTTTTATCAAATGAAGTGCTTTTATACTGAACCTCACAGCACAATCCAAAATACTACATTGGAGTTATATTTGTCAAATAAAGTGCTGTGTAACAGAGCATCACAGATGTGAGATATAGCTTAAATATAATACAATTAAGGGGGGGCCTGGGTAGCTCAGCAACCATTGACGCTGACTACTACCCCTCCATGCTGAGTGACTCCAGCCAGGTCTCCTAAGCAACCAAATTGGCCGGGTTGCTAGGGAGGGTAGAGTCACATGGGGTAACCTCCTCGTGGTCGCGATTAGTGGTTCTCGCTCTCAGTGGGGCGTGTGGTAAGTTGTGCATGGATCGCGGAGAGTAGCATGAGTCTCCACATGCTGTGAGTCTCCGCAGTGTCATGCACAACGAGTCACATGATAAGATGTGCGGATTGACGCGGAGGCAACTGAGATTCGTCCTCCGCCACCCGGATTGAGGCGAGTCACTACACCACCATGAGGACTTAGAGCACATTGGGAATTGGCCATTCCAAAAAAAAAAAAAAAACGCTTGATACATATCTCGGGCCGCTTTTAAAAGATGCGGTGTCAAGTTACAACTCTGAAAAGGAGAATCCATTCTCAGTGCATTTCAGTGCAGGATGATACTGGAAACTGGATGTTGCTTTGTCTTTAGCGCAGATTGCATGTTTTTTTGGCTCATATCAGTGTGGATTGTGTACTTGTACTTGACTTGTGTACAGTCATAAAACGAATCAAGGTTTGCAAAGGAACTGTTATTGAAGGATGGGACAGTTAAAAACATTTGGACCCGATGCAAAATAGTAAGTAAACATTTCATTCATGAATATTTCAAATGTCATGACTGTTTGATAGTTCATGGTGCTGACTAGGGCTGCAACTACTGATTATTTTGATAATCGACTAATCTAATGATTATTAGAACGATTATTTGACTATTTGGGCGATTATTGCAATGATTAATCGCTAGCTTTTAACCGAGCGTCCCCACGCCAGAGTGTACATCAGCCGGGTGCAGTCTCAATCTCTCCCCCTTGACGCAACTCATAGAAGCGGCACTGACCACACAGAGAAATGCCAGTTTCGGAGTTTATACTTATTTATATGACCTGCTTCCTTATTATTTGAACTTTAATAAAGGATGCATTAAAGATGTAATGGCGAGGTGTTTCCTTTAAAGACGCTCTGACATGCAAGTTTTGATTCAGTGGAACGGCAGCTCCGGCTCCACTGTATTTCACAACGAGAGTGCTTCTATATCTAGTTATTTGGTATTTTTGTATAATTCCCTCATACTTTGCGATCTACATCACCTGAAGCTGTTTGGAAAGTTTAGAGTCCGTCTGGTCTGTGAGCTGCAGTGCTGCTCTCTCGTGTCATCATTAGTTTCATATCTGATCTCATGTTGTGTTAAATGAGCTCAAATGACTATTCGACAATAGAAATTTTTGTAGACAATTTTTATTGTTGACGTTGTCAATAACGTTGACTAATCGTTTCAGCCCTAGTGCTGACATCGTGTTTACATGGCATGCGTCCGTTGACATGACGAGACGCAACAGTTTAGGCTCTCTACACCAGGCGCCGCAACAGACGCTTCCATGGTAGACAGCATCATTGATTATAATTGGTTCTATTGCATTTGACGCGATGCGACACTTGCGTCTGGTGTAGACAGGGTGTAGGTGTTAACAGTTGTGTTTGAGATGAACAGTTTAATATATTCAGATGCAATGTGTTGGATGTGCGTTATGTGAAACCCCTGAAATTTAGTTTTATAATGTTGTGGAGCTTGTTCATTCTCTTCCGATTGAGTTGGCTGTATACAAAAATGGCTGTATTTGAGGGTGTGAACGATGTTAACGATGAGCATTTCATGACCCCTTTAAATAAGCAAATAACAAATAATCTGTAACTGGAATAAAGTGCTGCCGAATATTCATATGGCGTCTCTTATGTACAGCTCTATCTTGCTATGCCTTCATTATCCTCCATAAAATGTGGAGACCTTATTCAGAGTAGCACCATATTTAATTTACGCCGGGAATGAAAACGAGGTAGTGAGGGACAGATTTACTCTCCAATGGGTTTTACTAAATTCGTGTTGAAAAAAAACATCCTTATAAAAAAATGTCTGTAGAAAAAAACTCAAAGAAAATTAGATGTAGGACTTGAAGGACTTACCTAAAACTCCTAACCTGTAGTTGACTGTGACGACGATGACATTGCCGTAGCTGGCTAGAATACTGCCATCAATCATGTTACCGGTGCCCTCGATGTATGACCCGCCGTGAATGTAAACCATGACTGGCTTTAATCCAGTGTCGGCATGTGAATCTGAAAGAAAACAAAACTCACTTACCAGTAATACAACTAACAACAGCTTCTGTGATACAGTCTTTATACCTTCCTTCACACATAAACAGCCATGGCTCATCTATATATGGGCAGGTAGGTGGCAGTGCCCCACCAAAATATTCATCTAATTATAGATCTATAATCTAACCTGCCAATAATGTAATTTGTTAACCTGTAAATGTGTTCAAAATGCTAATACAAGTATTTAAAAGTAGGCCTATTCAAAGTTGTATTCTATTTCTAAGTCAGAATGTAGCTGAAACCTCTTACACTTTGTGTATGTTTGAGCATGTAGGGCAGAGAATCTGATCCTCACCAGAACTCCACAGCGCCCCTCATTTTTTCCAAATGGAAATCTGTGGTCAAATATAGAACTGCAACAAGCCCTAGGTGAGGCCCATTGGACCAGAAATTAATCTGCTCTGCTTGCCGCTAATATTATGATCTTTCTGTTCGTTCAAGATTTTTTTTTTTTTTTTGTTATTTACAGATCTCAAGGTTACTGGACCATTACTTCTGAGCTTGTTTCAGCTGGTGTTTTATTTCAGGTCATAATGTTCCCCATTAAGCAGAAGATTTAGAACAAAAACACCCTGAAACTCTGTAGGCAAGGTGCAAGCGAATGTCCTTGCAGTCCACTCACAGAACACTATTGAGGGAAGCATAAAACTTGGTATAAAGCATTCAGTATAAAATACGAAATACTATGTAAATACTGTGTTTCTTACAGGTTCATAAAACCATTATGAATGTTATGATTATGAAATTTGGCTGTTGGTTAATTGTCAAACAAATAATTGCGATTTACATGATAAATTGTCTGTTTTAGAGCTTTCAAGATTATGACGATTAATTGTCATACAAATTGTCATACTTCTTAATGTGTGCTTTAGACACGCTATGAAGATGTATTCATATTTAACTTGAAATCACATCATAAAATAGGGGATATATTATTTCCTTTAACCCCCTAAACTTTGGTGCATTTTTGGGATGCCGCCCACAATTTTTCACACTTAAAAGCTCACCATTCACACATACTGTGGACTAATTGCAAAAAATTGTATATATATATATATATTAGGGGTGTAACGGTTCTCTGTAAAAAAAAAAAGAAAACCGTACGGTTCGCCACCCATGGTTCGGTAAGCATTGACCCCGCGGTCGGTTCACCTCAAGTTTAATGACGCATCTGGAGCACAAATTCTGGTCAAGAAAACAAAGCGTCAAATAGACACGCACAGTTACAACCTCCGCTAATGCACCTGAATGGATCTGTAGATGATACGCTCCACCTGTGTTTCACGTGGGTCATCCTGATGACATCACTGTTCTGCAAGTGTTATGTGTAGTTGAAAATGATTTGGTAGTGTGGACGGAGCATTTCGAAAACGAAAATGGCAAGTGGAGAAAACGAGCTTCTGATAGAGAAGCCCCCTGTGTTATTCAGGTCTCCTTTCTGGGAACATTTTCTTTATGCAGTCAATTCCAACAATGATGGTCAAAAGACATTTACAAAACAGGCACTGTTTGCAGACATCGCTCAGCGTGAATGCCGTATAATGGTAATATATGTCAATAATGTGCATGATGTTTTATATAAAATGTGCACGCAAGTTCTTCCTGTTTCCTCGTGTGGCTGTAATCTATCACGAGCATCAATAATGCGCTTTGATTAATGGCATTAAGATGCCGTTATAGTTATACATTGATACGTGATTAATCTTTTATGCCGACATCACCCAGGGAAAGAGCCGCAGGAGAGCCGAAACTGCACACACTTCCTTTCAGAGCTAATTTGGACAGACATGAAACAATAACTAAAGTGCTTGGGGTGTTCATGTGGGATTTCCACGTATGATTTAAATACTCCAGCAGCATCATCACAACATCCCTTCTCGTATGCATTCTAATAGCAAGGTTATTCCTTTTATAGTGATGTACAGCTTCCGAATATTGAATATACAGTATGTTGAGATGAGTTTAACGTGCACTTTATGTCAATGCATGTAGCATAATAGCGCAGGTATTTAGTTAAAATGTTGATTTATTAGTTAGAGATTTTTTTTATTTTTATTTTTTTTTTAGTTAAGGACCTTGACAAAAATTAATCATGGTTTTACTATAGTAATATTGCAGTAACATTGACGGCTGTCACCATGGTTTTCTGAGCAGAAATCGTGGGTTTGATACAATTAACCATGGATTTATAACAGTAATACTGTAGTTTCTATATAGTAACCATGATTTTACTGTATACTGTAACCATGACAGTAACCATGTTTATATTGTGGTTACTATGATTTTACCACAAATAACATGGTTAAACTATGGTACTGTTGTAAAACAATGATTGTTATTTAAGGGTAAAGTTGCTGAAGTGTTCACCAAATAGATTATTTTGGGATTTGACAGTAATATTTCTTTTCTAAACGAAGAAAATGCTGACCCGTACCAAAACTGTGACCCTTAAACCATGATACAAACTGAACTGTGAGAAATTCGAACCTTTACATCCCTTATATATACAGTTGTGCTGAAAAGTTTGCATGCCCTGGCAGAAATTGTGAAATTTTGGCATTGATTTTGAAAATATGACTGATCATGCAAAATAAAATTGTCTTTTATTTAAGGATAGTAATCATATGAAGCCATTTATTATCACAAGTTGTTTGGCTCCTTTTTAAATCATAACGATAACAGAAATCATGCTTTTCCTTCTGGATGGCATATTTTATTCTGGACATCTAAGATATAACATTGGATTATTCAGTCAAGCAAGCTCACAGACAAGTAAACAGTTTTTTAGAGAATGTCTTAAGGTAAAAGCAGATATAAAGTTTTCAGCTATTTGGGGCTTACAGCAGCAGTTATCGGAGCATAAAAGAGACATTTGTGTTTGACATCTTACAGAAATCATATTTCACTTTGTGATTCTTTTGAAAATCTTTTGAACTGTGGTATCAGGGCAACAAAATGATCTATACAGTCATATTCCTGAGAATGAGAGCTTTCATTTGATATATGACTTGTCATGTGTTATGTGAAGGACTTTTATTTTCATATAAATATTTCTACCCCATTACCTCTAGGGGGCGCAAATTTTCAACGCGACTGTTTTGAGGCCTTATTTTGTTATTTTAAGTAACATAAATGCAGAAGTGAAGGTTATCTCTGAAAAGTTCAGATTCTTTGTAAAGCAACCTTGAGTTTAAGAAAGGCCCTATATAAAATAAATGTAGTATTATTATTATTATTATTATTATTATTATTATTATTATTACTATTATTATTATTATTATCATGTAATGAAATAGGGATTTGATTTCCTTTCAGGCTTTAAAAAAAATAAAAAATATTGTACAGGGGTAGAATAACATGAAAAATTATATTTACACTTTTTAAATATTTCCAAATACTTAAAATAAGTCTCTCTTTTTGGAAAAGTTTATATTTACACTGCCCAAACAAATAGCAACAGGGTTAAAACACTGATTCAAAAAATACTATAATCATGTTTGTTGACATTTTTTTGGGCCAGTGTAAATTAGCCTTAAACATTTTTCGTTGTGGAATAGTCGTTTGATCTCATTTAACGTAACATGAGATCACATTAAACTCTAATGATGATGCGTGAGAGCAGTACTGCAGTTCACATCTGACTGAGGAAGAATTACACAGATCACAGATGCACTCTAAACTTTACAAACAGTTTCAGCTGATGTAGATCACAAAGTATGAGGGGAATTATAATGCAAAAATACAAAATAAGTAAATACAGAAGCACTCTCGTTGTGGAATAAGTGGAGCTGGAGATCTTTAAAGGAAACACCCCGGCGTTACATCTTAAATGCGGTTATATTTAATGCATTACATCTTTAATGCGGTTATATTTAATGTGTTACATCTTTAATGCGGTTATATTTAATGCGTTACATCTTTAATGCGGTTATATTTAATGCGTTACATCTTTAATTCTGTTATATTTAATGCGTTACATCTTTAATGCGGTTATATTTAATGCATTACATCTTTAATGCAGTTATATTTAATGCGCTACATCTTTAATGCGGTTATATTTAATGCATTACATCTTTAATGCGGTTATATTCAATGCGTTACATCTTTAATGCGGTTATATTCAATGCGTTACATCTTTAATGCAGTTATATTTTATGCTTTAATGTGCATTACATCTTTAATGCGGTTATATTTAATGCATTACATCTTTAATGCGGTTATATTCAATGCGTTACATCTTTAATGCGGTTATATTCAATGCGTTACATCTTTAATGCAGTTATATTTAATGCTTTAATGCGTTACATCTTTAATGCGGTTATGTTTAATGCGCTACATCTTTAATGCGGTTATATTTAATGCGTTACATTTTTAATGCAGTTATATTTAATGCGTTACATCTTTAATGCGGTTATATTTAATGCGGTACATTTTTAATGCGGTTATGTTTAATGCGTTACATCTTTAATGCAGTTATATCTAATGCGCTACATCTTTAATGCGTTACATCTTTAATGCGGTTATGTTTAATGCGCTACATCTTTAATGCAGTTATATTTAATGCGTTACATCTTTAATGCGGTTATATTTAATGCGTTACATCTTTAATGCGGTTATATTCAATGCGTTACATCTTTAATGCGGTTATATTTAATGTGTTACATCTTTAATGCGGTTATATCTAATACGCTACATCTTTAATGCGGTTATATTTAATGCGTTACATCTTTAATGCGGTTATATTAAATGCGTTACATCTTTAATGCAGTTATATTTAATGCGTTACATCTTTAATGCGGTTATATTTAATGCGCTACATCTTTAATGCGGTTATATTTAATGCGTTACATCTTTAATGCGGTTATATTTAATGCGCTACATCTTTAATGCGGTTATATTTAATGCGTTACATCTTTAATGCGGTTATATTCAATGCGTTACATCTTTAATGCAGTTATATTTAATGCATTATAGCTCTATTAAAGTTTAAATAATACAGAAACAGATCATATAAATAACTACAAACTCTGAAACGGTCATTTCTCTGTGCGGTCAGCGCCTCTTCTATGAGTTGCGTGAATGTCCCGATCTAAGGAGGAGAGATTGAAACTGCACCGGCTGATGCACACTCTCTCACGGGACGCTCATCCCTCGAGTGCACACACTTAATGCAGCTAGATTATAACGTGATGACTCGTGACTTATTGAATCATAATATATGTGTCACTGTGTTTCTTATCCTGAAAATTGTCAATACGCAGCTTTATTAATAAGAGAGAGTTTGTTTTTTTGTGAGTTAAAGATGGATTGAAGTGAACAGAAATGTGAGAGAGGGTAGTCTTCACCCCATTATACACCGCAACAAAATACGTTTTTGATTTGTTTTTGTTTTGGCTTGTTTTCCAATATAAATATCTAAAACTCCTTTAAAACAACATACATTTACCTTAGCAGCTATACTGCAGAAGAAAAATGTTTTATCTGAGAATGTTGAATATAATATTAAAAATACAAATATTTTAAAATATCGAAAAATCCTTTAAAAAAGATGCATTCACCTGAGAAGCAGCAGATAAGATATTTAGACTTGCTTTTAGAGAATAGATCTTGAATATAAATATATTTAGTCTTTACTGCACTCGCAGAAGTATAAAGTGAATAAATACACTTATATTTAAGATATATTCTCTTAAAGCAAGTCTAAATATCTTATATGTTGCTTCTCAAGTAAATGTATCTTGTTTTAAGGATTTTTAGACCATTTTAAATGAAAACAAGACAAAAACACTTGATAACAATAGGATTTTTTGCAGTGAATATTTTACTGAATTAAAATTAATAAAAAGTATTCACTTTAATTCAGTGAATGTCATTTAGAGGTATTTTAAAAGATGATTTTGTCCTATTTATTGTTAGTAAGCATGTTTAATACAACCTTTTAAGTCGGGGCACAAGCTGAATAGTCGGTTTAGAGCTAACAATTAATCGTTGCAATAATCGCCAAATAGTCGAATAATCTTTCAAATAATCGTTAGATTAGTCGATTATCAAAATAATCGTTAGTTGAGCCCTATATTTGGCCTGACTGGATACATCTCCTCCAGCCCCCCCAAAACAAAAGCAGCAACTATTTTAGAAATTAATCACAAACCAATTTGACTAACCTTCCTCTGTTGGCACATAAATATTGAGGTACAGACAGTCTTCACTCTGGTCATGCACATACATGGCCACTGTGTCCAGATTGGCAGTGAACCAGACTGGCAGCATGTCGGTGAGCAGAAGTCTGTCCTCCAGATACTGTGGACACACGGGTGCAAACTGGGTCGCATTCTTGATGCCAGGCCAGGACGAGGGCGTCTCAGGCGCCTGAAACCTCCGCTCTCCAGTAGGGGGCATAGCATAAGGTACGCCCAGATATTGCTCCACGGGGCTCAAGATCTCACTAGGCAATGCCACCCTCAATCCACGCAGTTTCCCATAGTTAGTGGTGACGGTGGTGTATTGTGCTTGTTGGCAACTGACAAGGGTAACTCCCAAAATCAAAGTGACAATTTGAGGGATCATTCTTAGACTAAGCATTAGACCATACATTGTGAAAGAAGTTGGTACCCAAACACGAATCCTTCGGCCTTGATGTAATCCACCCAACTACAAATCTGGTAATCCAAAGATAAAGATCACACGTTGTACAGAAGCTGCTTCACATGGTCCTGATGGATTCAGGCGAGATCTTTCCATTGCTCGTCACGTTGGGCTGTTATCTCTGATGGAGCTTTGGCTCTCATGTTGACAGCTGGAGAGATGGTGCCTTCCATATTTCAGTGCCACAATTTCTTCCTCGTTTAATTCCAGTCAGATTAATTAGCCTGTGGGAAAAAAGAGCAGACAGATTTGAAATAATGATTTACACCAGTGGATCTCAACTGGTACATTGCAACCCAATTTATTTGATGGGATCAGGGATAGTAGGGGAAAGTAATCAAACCGAACTAACCAAACTGAAAAAAAATTTTTTTGGCAGAATTTAACCGAATTCTTCCAGGGAGAAAACGCTATTTTTAAATGCTTGTAACCGGTTAATACCCATTCATTTCCATTGTAAGTGCCTCACTTTAACACAGATTTTTGCCTTCTTTCAAGAAAAGGAGGGACGAGTCGAAGTATTATTTTCTTCCCGATAATTTTACCATGAAACCAAAGACCAAACGGTTTATCACAGTAAAGTTTTGTAATTAGATCACTTTCTGTTGCCCAAAAAATGAGATGTGTCTCCTTTAAGAGAACATTTTAGATGTCTAGTTGTATATAGTATTTAAAATATTGTAATTATTTTTTTGGGGATATATTTAATATAAGGATACATTTATTGAAAAAACATTATGTTATTGTTATGATTTCAATGCTGATCAATCCTCCACACAGGGAAAAATGAAAACGCTTTGTTTTTGTTTTGTTGTTTTTAAGCGATTTTATCACACTGAAATCATGTTAAGATGCATGCTGTTTACAGTACATCTTGTGGCTATACTTCAGAGATGCTACCAGAGCATGTGAACAGAGCGGAGCAATCAGAATTTCACTGGAGCGAATTTCAGCCCCGCTCCGGCCGCTCACAATGCACTCACTTTCCTCTCCAGAGTGTGATACATTTCACGTGTGGCCACATTAATATGCATGAGCTTCTACACTGACAAATATCTGGTGTTGGCGGCTGTATTAGGTCCAAGATTTTAAACAGAGTGGATTATCAGAGATGAGGCAGCATTTAAACTCGGTGTGATTCGCGAGCTGATGGTGACGTGCTGATTCCAACAACAGACTACAGTTGAGGTGAGAGCGCAGAGGCAGTTCAAAACACAGATTAGTTTCCCGGACATACATCTGTAAAATAAAATAATTTTATTAGGCTAACGTGGACATCTGTAAGGTTTATGTATGGTCTTCTCATTGACCAACATCCACTTCAGACACTTGGTGAACTTTAGAAACTATTAGTTAAAGGGTTCTCAGGCTGGACAGTACAGATTCATTGGCTTTTAACCAACATGTCAATTTGCACGGAATAAGAATAACAGGGGTTATTTTTAACATGCGTATGCTAGGTAAAAGGCGCTATTATATTTACCGGAGCGGAAAAATTACTGACATGAATGATTAGCACGGGATTAAAATAAATGAGAAGCTCTGGTAATTATGCTGTTAAATTACCCCACTTCCCCATATAAAATAATCACGTCCAAATAAGGCAGAGAGAACAAGGCTTTTTTTTTTTAAGTAGCCTACATAAGGGTATTGTTTGTGCAGTTGAAATATTAGGTCATCTGCCAATATGAAGAGGGATTTTTTGTACCTGATGCAAAAAAAAAAATAAACAAAAATGTGGACAAAGAAATTATGCCTAATTTCTTTCTCACTTCATGCCGCTCCGCTCCAACATTGCTCTCGCTCATGAGTGCTCGTGAGCAAGGAACGGAACAATAACTACCCCCCCCCCCCCAATCCCTCACCCGACCCCCATCAACACCCCGGTGGTCACATAATTACAGACACACAACAAACAAAAAATATATATATAAATAAATAAAAATAAAATAAATAATAAATTAATCACACATATCCCCTACACTTCTCTCCACTGTCCCTCCCCAAGAGCCCTCCAAAAAAGACAGATATTTGCCCCATTTCTCCCCAAACAGGTCTAGATTCCCCAGTCTTCTGGATATCCCCTCCTCAAGAGTTGCCACACTGGCGACCTCTGAACATCACTCCTGAAATGGAGGTGCTCCAGCCTCTACCAGATGGGTTCAAAAGTCGCCAGATATCTGTAAGACCAAGATTTTTACACATCCTGTGAAGCGTCAGTGTTGCTCTAGGGGGTTTACACACTTTTGCTTCACTATGATCAAGGATTGAGTCCATCAATAAATTAAAGTCTCCTCCCAATATTATATCATGAGGGGTGCTAGCAGTTTGCAACATCCCTTCAAGATCTATAAAAAATTCATGATCTTCAGCGTTAGGTGCGTAAATATTAGCCAAAATCAACCTTTGCCCCTGAATGTCTGCTAAAACAATAATGACTCTTCCTAATTTATCTTTAATCTGTTTGAGAAATTTGAATTGTAGATGTTTATTTATCAATATAATGACCCCCCTGCTCTTACTTGAGCCAGCGCTAAAGAAAACATGTCCACCCCATATCTTCCCAAATTTTTCAGCTTCCTGTGGGGAAAAATGTGTTTCTTGAAGAAACACTATATCATATTTCTTACGTTTAAGAAAAGAAATAACCTTCCTTCTTTTTATGGGGTGCCCCAACCCATTCACATTCCATGTGGAGAGAGATAATCCACTCATATTAACAACTGACATATTGATATAATAAAATAAAAATTGCGTGTCAAAAGCAAGATTATACAGACCACATTTCCCATTAATGGAACAAACAAACCCCGAACTTCCCCCCGAACAAAACAAACAGAAAAAAGAAAAACGTGTGCATTAACCCCGCACACGACAGCGCCAACCGGCGTCAATCCCTCTAAACTCAAAGAGTCCATGTACGCATACAAGAGCCCCCACGACAACTTTGCCGTTGGATTACTCAAGTCTGGTACGTCTGCACAGGTTTTGTGAGGCAAAATTACATAACAGAAAATACTTTGTAAAACAGACTCCAGCCAACAGGCAGAATAAACACAAAGAACATGTAGATTCATTCACAGAACTGTTTTGAAGGTGTGTTCCTTCACAAAACAAACTCCAGCTGATATAAAGCCGTTTCCTTGGACAGTTGTTCAGTGAGCCGGCTGTTATGAGTGCAGCAGATGACGTAATCATTCCAATATCCCTTAAAAATACTCCACAAAACAAACTCCAGCCAACAGGAGGCGTAAGCACAAAGAACGATCAGATTCAGCCACAGCTGACCTGAAGGAGTATTATTCTACAAAACAAACTCCAGCCACTAGGCGGAGCCAGCACATAAAGAATCAAAACAGGCATCCCGGTTCCTCGGATGATCAAGTGTGTACTGAGCGAGTCAAATTCACTCGGAGGCCACATAAAAAAAATACATCATGACTTACTCAGTCTGACAACTTTATAAAAGACGTCTTTTATGTGAGCATGTAGATAGTTTGCAGTCATCCATAGTGTCCATTCTCAATCTGGCCATGAACTTCAGTGTAAAAGCGATCTTCCGTCAATGCAAAAGTTTCTTGGAGTGTCATGCCACAAAACAAACTCCAGCCTCTAGGCAGAGCCAACGCAGAAAGAAACTAAAAATGGCGCCCAGCTTCCTCAGACAATCGAGACACTGAACAGCGAGTCAGTCCACTCACATAAGAACCAGCCAATTGTTTACTCACCCATAGTTTGTATGAAGGCCAGTGCCTTTTTGGGGCATAAAAATACTTTGCTGCTGTCCTTGGTGTCTATTCTCAGTTTGGCCGGAAACATCAGTGCAAAAGCGATCTTCCGTTGATGTAAGAGTTTCTTACATTCCTTGAACCGATTGCGTTTCTCTCTTGTCGATTTCGCAAAGTCCGGGAACAAGAAAATATTGTGATTCTTCCAAGAAAGCTTTCCTTTGCTCCTTGCCTGGCGCAACACGTGATCTTTATCGGATGATCTCAGAAATTTGGCCAGAATTGATCGGGGCCTGTCTCTCTCAGCAGATCTGTGAGCCGGGACTCTGTGAGCTCGCTCGATTTCCAGTTTATGGCCTGTTATGTCGAGCAGACTCGGGAAGAGCTCGTCTAGGAATTTCACCATATCTCTGCCTTCTTCATGCTCAGGAATTCCAACAATTCGTATGTTATTCCTTTGGTTCATATTTTCGAAATATTCAAGTTTTTCCAAAATGTGTTCCAAGTCTGTTTTGGACACAGGCGGATTAGCGGATAATTCCCTTTCCGAAGATTCCAGATAATCGATTCATTTTTCAACATCTGTCACACTTGTGACCAACTCAGAGAATTTTGTTTCCATCACCGGTAATCGATCGATGTATTACAGCGAGATCCTCCAAGTCAGCAACAACCTTTGTCAGCATCAGCGAGATCTTGGACAGTTGACGCTGGATTTCATCTCCCGATGTGCTTTCCAAATCGAGTCCCCGGCTCGCAGTCCCATCAGAGGCCTCAGCTTGAACACATAAGTGTCTTTTAATGTCTTCAGAGTCTGAGGATTTTGACTTCTTTGCCATGTTTACCTCAAAGTATAAATATGTAACTGGGTGTATCGAATCTCACCGGTTCTAACATGAAAATAATAAAAACAAAAAACAGCAAAGTGCGCAGAGCTAGCCGCTCACACGTCTGCTCCTCGCATGGCGTCACGTGACCCCCCCCAATCTAAAAGGATATTAAAATATATCTAATACTTCTGGAGTTATAGGCACTCCAACTTTGGAAAATCAACACAAAAAAAGTGCTTTTTCCCATTTTTGGACTCACACCATTTGCAAATAATACAACAAGAGGTGCTGAAGTCAACTGATTTTAGTAATAGACCTACCTATCTATGTGTACAAATTAAATAATGACGCTGCAACCTTTCTAAGGTTATTTTATGAGCTGTAGTTTTGCTTGAAAATTGTCATTTTTTTATTATTATTAACCTTTATTTAACCAAGAAGTCCCTTGAGATTAAATCTCTTTTTCGAGGGAGACCTGGCCAAGAAAGCACACCAAACAAGGTAAAAAGTTATAAGATCAACACAACAAAAACAGACATAAGACAAAAATAAGACACATTAATGAAAACAATGGACTACAATTACAGAATCCAGCTTATGCATAGCAATAAGCTTTGAATTCACCCAAGGTAACAAAGTGATTTAGAGGTAATGTGTTCTGGAGGGAATTCCATGGCCAAGGCGCAAAATAAGAAAAAGCTGTTTTACCAAGATCAGAGCAAATCCTGGGTACACGGTAGCATAGCCATCTAGAGGAGCGAGAATCATAACAGCTATTGATGAGTGACAAAAGATTGCACATATAAGGAGGTAGTTTTCCCTGTATGGCTTTATAAATAAAAAAAATACCAGTGATGCTGTCTCCTTAAGCTTAATGAAGGCCAAGAGACCAGATTATAAAGTACGCAATGATGTGTACAAGACAATGAATTGCTTATTAAACGAAGAGAACAATGATACACAGAGTCTAGACGGCGAAGTATAGAGGAAGCAGCATGCATGTAAATAATATCTCCATAATCTAGAACACTTAAGAATGTAGCCTGTACAAGCTTTTTCCAAGCTGCTAAATTAAGGCAGGCCCTATTTCGATAATAAAAACCCACCCTAACCTTCAGCTTCTTCACTAGGTGTTCAATATGTACTCTAAAAGAGAGTCTATCGTCCACCCAGATACCCAAGTACTTATAAGATGATACTTTTTACAATTGAGTCCCCTGCTGAAGTATAAATGCCAACAATATCTGAGGTCTGGGAGTGGGCTCTAGAAAAGATCATAAATTTGGTTTTCTTAACATTAAGTACCAGCTTAAGATCATACAATGAGACTTGTAGCTTTTGATCAACAACAGCCTGGTTCAGAGAAGAGGCAACTGAGTAGACTATCATATCGTCTGCACTTTAGCTGTAGACATGTCCCTCCCAATGTTGTTTATAAAAATAGAAAATAACACAGGGGCTAAAATTGAACCTTGGGGGACATCCTTAGAGATTTCCAAAAAGCTTGACTTATGTCCATCTGTGTATACACACTGGGTTCTATCTGCAAGGTAGTTCTTAAACCACTCTATAGCTTTGTAACCCAACCTGACATCATTGAGTCTGCCTAACAGCAGCTCATGTTCAACAGAATCAAATGCCTTTGACAGATCAACAAATAGGGCAGCACAATGCTGTTTTCTGTCCAAGGCATTGATAATGTCATTTGTTACCAACATAGCTGCAGATATGGTACTATGACCTGATCTAAAACCAGACTGTCTTTCACTTCAAATATTATTGTTAGCCAAGAATTGTTTCAATTGAGAGTTTACTTGATATTCTAGAATCTTGGCAAGAGTAGAGAGTTTGGATATCGGGCAATAGTTGTTTAAATTCGAAGGGTCCCCACCCTTCGATAAAGGAAGAACATAGGCTGCTTTCCAGATTTTAGGGATGGTATTAGTCTGGAGACTCTGCTTAATATTTTGAGCAATCAGCTCAGCAATAAAATCAGCTGAAAGCTTTAGAAGATAAGGATCCAAATTGTCGGGTCCAGGCGACTTTTTTGGATCAATAGCCTTCAAAGCTTTACAGATCTCCACACTAGATATAGGTCTAAATACAAAGGGGTCCCTAGGTAAATCAGTACCGAGGGAGGCCTAGAGTGGAATTGAAACATGACAATGAATTTATCTGTTTCCAGAATTTAGTAGGATTGGTTACATTTTCCGAAATAGATTTTAAGTAATATTCTGACTTTGATGTTTTAGTCAGACTTGTACATTTATTTCTCAGGACTCTAAAGGAAGTCCAATCAGCAAGGGAGTTAGTGGTTCTAGCCTTGGCCCATGAGACGTTCCATTCCCTGATCAGGTTAGATAATTCAACTGTGAACCAACAGTTGTCCCTCCCTAAATTTCTTTATAGGGGCATACTTATTACAAATCAACATGAAAGAATTGTAAAAATGTTCCCATGCACACTCCATATCTTTCACAAAAATAAATAAATAAATAAATAATTGACCTGGGGACCTCTGGTTGATGAGTTGACACAGAATGACCCTCCTGTATTCTGAAGGTAAACAGATCGTGACCAACAACACTCACTCTATTTGCTATCCATTTAAATGAATGAAATTTCCAGTGCCTCCTCTGGCAGGGGGAAAAGCCCAGGCTCTCTTATAACAAGGACCTGTATGAATCAGGCAAGCTCGTTCAGCAGTCATCTATGAATGCTCAAGCCTATTAACAATGCTGTCGGTCAGACATCTGCAACAGTAGATGCTGTTAACAAGATCTCATCTGTGGTTGACTTACAGAATGGTGCGCTATATCACAAAGGTACAGTGAGGTGAATCAGAACAAGCAGTTTAGTAACTGTTATTGTTAGTAACAGTAACTTCTAATTTGTTGCAACAGGGCTTGCATTAAACGGGGAAAAAAATGGCTTTTTAACACATAACAAATAATATTTTTTGTGGTGGGGCCAATGAAGTATCATCAGGGCCAGATTAAGAAAAATCTTTATTGTTGAGCCATATGTAAATGTATAGAGTTTTTTGTCTGCATTGCTGCTTTTTAGTAAAAAGAACATTTAAACTATTTTGAGCACATTTTATTTTAAACAGAATTAATAATAAATGGGGCTATTTAATCCTGTCTCAGCTGGCTGGTGTCAGAACGTATAATGCTTCGTGGTAATTTAATTTTCAGAAATTATACATTTTCCCCTTCACTTCCTCATTTAGGATTTCAAGTTCGACAAAACAAAACTTTTAATTAGTTTTCACATGAACTGTTAACAATTCCAGCCACATTGTTCCTGGCATGCTTGGACGTGTCACTGTTTTCACATCATCCTTTATCAAACGGCTCTTGTCGGCTAATTCCCATCAAAACTAACAATTCTAGTTATTCACAGTGGCCTCATTTGCTGCATGTCAACAGAGTCAGTTATCATCGGAAAGCCATTTTTTCCCCCTCTAAACAAGCCCAAATGGAATCTGTTTGATCAGGCTGCAGAGATGCAGATGAATTTGTCATCTGATGTGTATAATTTCAGCAACACCTGCATCACTAAACGTAATTGCGTTTTCAAACAAGTTTCCAACACTCTCACGATCTTCCATTGGTTAACAAACAGAAGGTCCCACACCAAACGTCTTGTTTCTATGGCCGTTTTCAGACCTCTAGCTTGTTTGATTTGTTCCGAAACAGGGGCTAAAATTGCAACCTATACTCTTAGAAAAAAAGGTACTTTGAGATTCTATATAGAACCTTTTCACCTGGCTCAAAGAACCCTTTAGGTTTCTTTTGATAGAACCCTTAAAAAGTCTATATGGAACCTTTTCTTATAACAGTGTAGTCTCATAGAATGAACGTTACTATAACAAAATTTTTGCAAACTGAGTTTTACATTTTGCCGCAGTTTCCTAGTGAAATGAATTCTAGAGGCGCTGAAACAACTGTGCGTTTTATTCACTTTCACACAAATCATGAGTACAATGGCTGATTGTGACTTTTATATGACTTTATGTGTCTGTTCTACAACTATCCTAAAAAGAGAAGCAATCGTACTAAAATGACCTCAGACAACTCCTCTTCAGCTCTGAAGCATTTTTGGGCTGCAGCCAGCAATTTTTCACACTCAAATTTAAAAGCTCACCAATTTCACATACTGTGGAATAATTGCATAAAAATTGGTCTCATTTTTCAGAATTCCATGTTTATAATCTTATTTTCCTATAGAGGAAGTGGTGGAGAGGGGCAGTGGTGGCTCAGCAGTTAAGGCTCTGGGTGACTGACCAGAAGGTCAGGGGTTCAAGCTCCAGTGCCACCAAGATGCCACTGTTGGGCCCTTGACCCTACCTGCTCCAGGGGTGCTGTATCATGGCTGACCCTGCACTCTGACCCCAGCTTAGCTGGGATATGTGAAAAAAAAAAGAAATGTCACTGTATAAATGCAAAAAAATATGTATAGTGTGTGACAAAAATAAAGGCTTCTTCTTCTTATGATAAACAGATTTTTTTGTTTTTTGCTTTTTTAGTTGTCCTAAATTTGTAAGTATGTAATTTTGGTTCTGTTCACCACATCTCCCTCCAATTAGTCTTATTTTATTCTACTAGATGGCAGGAAGTACTAGAAAAAAGAATTTTTCCTCTATCACCTTCCATCACAAAATGCCAGTCTGAAATATAGGTGGCGCTGTAACGCATTTTAGCCATTGCAGATGTGTTCGTCCATAGACATTCAGTCTAATTTTCAGTTCTTGCACTACCCTCATTATTTCATTGAATATCTCGGCCTCTGAGTGGACTAGAAGCTCAATTTAAGTGCCATTAGAAAGCTGAGATCCTCCTGTTTGCGATGATGCATTTTATTATTAATAGTCTATAACATATAATTCTGATGATTTGTTTTGCATTCTTTTCCTGCGGCACTGCATATTTTGTTCTGGACATCTAAAATATAACATTGGATTATTCACACAACAAGCTCACAGACAAGTAAACAAAGGCTAATTTTAGAGAAGTTAAAAGCAGATATAAAGTTTTTGGCTATTTGGGGCTTACAGAAGCAGTTATTGGTGCATAAAAGAGACCTTTGTATTCGATTTCTTACAAATATCAAATTCTAGGCTTTCAAACGTGACCACATATGCCTGACTTATGTATACGGGGACTTGAGCATTTTAAGCGTAAACTTTTTTATCGATATAGCATCCCCTTTTGGACCCGCCAGCAGGTCCACAGAGTTTAAGATAGCCGCCAAAAGCTATATCCACATTTTGATTATGAATTACAGTGACGTGCTGACCTACAGATTTCTTCTCCGTAGATTTATCAGGTATGATCAGGTTTTTATAGGGATATTGTTTGGTTTGTTAGCCCATTGTGTCAGACTGCATTCTCACCACAAGCGTTCATCGCACACGGATCTGCACCGGTCCAAACTATGTGGATGAGGCAATCTCGGTCCGATTGTTTTGGTGCAGCAAATCGAGTGAATTTGCAGTGTTTATATACACTCACTTAGCACTTTATTATGAACACTATGGTCCTAATAAAGTGCCTGATGTGGTCTTCTGCTTTTGTAGCCCATCCGCCTCAAGGTTCGACATGTTGTGCATTCTGAGATGCTATTCTGCTCACTACAATTGTACAGAGGGGTTATCTGAGTTACCATAGACCATTCTCTGTTGATCTCTCCCATCAACAAAGTGTTTTCGTCCACAGAACTGCCACTCACTGGTTGTTTTGTTTTTAGCACAATTCTGAGTAAATTCTAGAGACTGTTGTGTGTGAAAATCCCAGAAATACTCAAACCAGCCAACAATCATGCCACGGTTGAAATCAAATTTTTCCCCATTCTGATGGTTGATGTGAACATTAATTGAAGCTCCTGATCCGTATCTGCATAATATTATGCATTGCACTGTTGTCACATGATTGGCTGATGATAGATAATCACATGAATATGTAGGTGTACAAGTGTACCTAATAAAGTTTTCAGTGTGTGTATGCCTAAACGAAACGATCTAAAACATGTCTTCAGCAGCTTTCTCGCATTAAACGACTTTCTGGTGTACGTTTAAATGAGCTATTATAATTTAATATTTGCACAAGTTATTACTCCACCCCCTGCCATTTTTGCAAACCAAAATGACGTGCTTCATTACACGAGCGTCCTTAGCTGGACTCGAGGTTCACAGGACGAGAAGCACCACGCCGCATCGCATTGGAATAAGTGTGTAAATGTAGGTGGGTTTTTAATACAAGTGTAAATAATATGTTACCGTAAAAGTGTTTCGATATCATATCAAAACAGGATGTAAATAATAGTGCTAGTGAGACTAGGTTGTTATTGGTGCTTGACCAGCGTGGCCACTAATGAACTGTAAAAGAGCTGTGTAAACATTCCTCAAAATATCTCCTTTTGTGTTGTACGGCAAAAATAACAGCATACAGGTTTGAAACAACAGGACAGTGAGTAGGCTAAATAATGACTGAATTTTCTTTTTGGTTATTCCTGTTAAAAATGATCCAGACCTGGTATAATTTCCAGATTTGTAAAGCTTGTTAAGAAGAGTTTTCTTGGGAATGAAATGTAGATTTAATTCTGCACAATGTTTAAGGCTTAACCCTTACAAATTATCCATTGAAGCATTTGTTTCTCCCTGCGGATGAGCTTTTGACACTGTTCCTCTCTGTGGATGCTATTTGCCCATGTTTGACACATTGTCATTTTTGAGGCTGTTACCCTCGACACATTAAATAATAATGCACCTGCAATTCAGGCACTGACTGTTCGGCCTGTTTGGAAATCTGTTCATCGCCTCATGCTGCTATAATCATCAGACCATATTTGGTGCTGAATAATAATAAATGGTGCTGATTTGCAGTCAAACCAATGTGACTCAACTGTGTAGTTGTATTTTAATTATTTGATATAATGTTGTTTACTATGTATATTAGAGGTCAACCGATAGTGGATGTGGGTGATACAATAACTAAGGTGGTGGGAAAGGCCGATAACCATTAATCATCCAATAGTTTTTTTAAATCGATTTATACAATGTCAAAAAAATTTCTTATTCTTTGTTTACTATGGCCGGCAAAGACAAAGAGTAAAAAATGAATAAAATCCCAGAAGCAGTTTTTTGTTCAACCAAAATCACAATAATAACCAGAAAAAAGATTTGGTGGATAACGTGGGACTTTTAATATAAACAAGCCTGAAACATGGTGGGGAATCTTATTTTGAAAAGACGAAATTATAAAAGAACTATCGGCAACAATCGACACAGATTTTTCCTGATATTAGATACTTCCCAATAGCAACTATCGGCAATGATTAATCGTTAAAATTGATATATTGGTCTACCTCTGGTACTATTTATATACATTAGTACCAGCCTGTGGTTTATTGATTGAATGTTTTTTTTTGTTTGTTTTCTCCCATTTTCTCCCCAATGTGGAATGCCCAATTCCCAATGCGCTCTAAGTCCTCATGGTGGCGTAGTGACTCGCCTCAATCCGGGTGGCGGAGAACGAATCTCAGTTGCCTCCACGTCTGAGACCGTCAATCTGCGCATCTTATCATGTGACTTGTTGAGCGCGTTACTGCGGAGACATAAAGCGTGTGGAGGCTCACGCTATTCTCCGCGGCATCCACGCACAACTCACCACACGCCCCACTGAGAGTGAGAACCACATTATAGCGACCATGAGAAGGTTACCCCATGTGACTTTACCCTCCCTAGCAACCGGGTCAATTTGGTTGCTTAGGAGACCTGGCTGGAGTCACTCAGCACACCCTGGATTCAAACTTGCAACTCCAGGTGTGGTAGTCAGCGTCAGTACTCGCTGAGATACTCAGGTCCCCTATTGATTGAATGTTGAGAAAATCGTATCTCAAATATTTAATGCTTTTATTAATTATTAGCAACCACAGTAGTACTAGTAGGCTATATCACATAATACTAGTTTTAATTGCAATTTTACACCAGTGTCCCATGGCATGCTATTTATATATACTATATATATATATATATCACATATACTGTATAATCAACAATCAGTGTTGGGTAAGTTACTCTAAAAAAAAGTAACTAATTACTAACTACTAATTACATCTTGTATAGTGTAATTAGATTACTGTACTAATTACTCTGTCTGAAAGTAATTGCATTACTTATTGCATTACAATTACTTTCAGACAGAGTAATTAGTACAGTAATCTAATTACATCTTGTATAGTGTAATTAGATTACTGTACTAATTACTCTGTCTGAAAGTAATTGCATTACTTATTGCATTACAATTACTTTCTAAAACCCTTATCAACCTCAACCAGATGAAAAATACAAGGATAGACATGAAATGGGGGACCTGGGTAACTCAGCGAGTACTGACGCTGACGACCACCCCTAGAGTTGTGAGTTCGAATCCAGGGCGTTCTGAGTGACTCCAGGTCTCCTAAGCAACCAAATTGGCCCGGTTGCTAGGGAGGGTAAAGTCACATGGGGTAACCTCCTCGTGGTCGCTATAATGTGGTTCTCGCTCTCGGTGGGGCATGTGTTGAGTTGTGCGTGGATGCCGCGGAGAATAGCGTGAAGCCTCCACACGCGCTATGCCTCCACGGTAACGTGCTCAACAAGTCACGTGATAAGATGCGCGGATTGACGGTGGCAACTGAGATTCGTTTGAGGCGAGTCACTACGCCACCACGAGGACTTAGAGCGCATTGGGAATTGGGCATTCCATATTGGGGAGAAAAAAAAAAGGATAGACATGAAATTGTTCTTTTAATGCTTTTAAATAAATCATAAAAAAAATCAAATAAATTATTCATAAATTGTCCAAAGAATTTTAGGGGGCTGCGTTAAATTAGAAAACATACATTTTAACATTAGACGTTAAATTTCTATTTTAAATTCACTATTGTTTTATATAGAACTGTTCTATTGAGTCTATACAGTATTTACCGCAGTTACATCAGAAGTAACTGTAATTAAAGTAAGTGAAATTAAATTAAATGAAAAAGTAATTTAATTACAGTAATTAATTACTTAGTAATGCATTTCACCCAACACTGTCAACAGTATCTGAGAATATATAATAATATATAAAATGTCACAGGCCGTTCCACATAAGTCCACAAATGTAAAGCTATTAGTATGCTTTACATTAGTATTAGTATGGGCAATTTAAAGATATAGTCTGTATATTAATAAATGAAATGAGCCGGAAAAGCCTAGTGTTTGAGATGTGCCGAAAATCAAAAAGGCAAAATATTAAAGCTATATTTTCAGTGTAAATGATCTTACCTGCGCTGTCCTGCGACTAACAGTCCTGAATAAAACCCTCACACAGCCCTGGCACATTTCACAGATAAATGACCTTATTTTCGGCTATATCGATATATGTCCAGCAGTTATTCTGTTCTCGTGTCTCAAAGGACCATCTTTGATGAATGGAAACCCGAGAAAATTCTGTGAGGAAATCGGAAAAACATCTCCATCCATACAGACACAACCTGCGGTACAATATAAGGAAATACAGCATCAGCAGCAGCTTACCTTCAAAAGAGCAAAATATGAGGAATAATGGAATAATCTCGATCCTGTATTCACAGCTCTCTGTCTCGCTCCGTGTCTTGCTCTGTTCAGCTCTATTCGGTTTGTGTCGAATGAAAATGACACAGGCTGCGGCCAATGGAGGACCGCATTAATGTATTAAACCACTGAGAACATTTACATGGAGAACTGAACATTACTAACAGCAACAACGGCTAACAGAGCCTAAAATAAAAGTGACGCTTATTTGAAGTCATAATAAAGTATGGAGCACTAGTAACAGGGTTGTAAACCGTGCAGAATAGCCGAATGCCTTTTAAATACCAATTGCATGCCTGAATTTGAATGGAGGTAGCGAGCAAGATGCCAAAAAATAAAGGAAAGGAAAATTAGAATGGAATGAAATTCGAAGACATTCATATGACTTTTTTTAATCATGCATTTCATTTTTCATTATGAATTACCCATAAACATCACAACATATGGGGTGAGATTATAGGCATATTTATTACACACACACACACACAAAAAAAATAGAGTTTTATGATTTACGTATTTCAATTTCATAACAAAATTCCATCCAACTGAATGGAGTAATCTTTAATAAAATAAAAATATTTTTTTTTCGTTGTTTAATTTAATTTTGAAATAAAAGTACACAGTTAAATTTAATGGATTTGTTTTATGAAATTGAAATGCGTAAATCTTAAAAATAGTTTAAGGTATTTTTTATTTGCACTCAAAAAATAATTTGAAGATTTACACATTTAAATTTTATAAAAAGTACACAATTCAATTTGATGGATTTTTTTATTTTTTATTATTAAACTGAAATGAGTAAATCTTGAAAAAATGTTAAATTAATTTTTTGAAAGCACTCAAAAAAAATGTGTTATATATATATATATATATATATATATATATATATATATATATATATATATATATATATATATATATATATATATTTAGGCATTTTAATTTCATAACAAAATTCCATGACATTTAATTAAGCAATGTTTAATAAAATAAAATTATATATCTATATATATATATATATATATATATATATATATATAATATTATAATTTTTATTAATTTAATTTAGTTAAAAATCTTAAATCTTAAAAATAGTGTACAGTATCAATATCTAAAATGCCACCCACAGAAATCTAATCAATTCCTTTCTATTTCAACATATTCAAAAATTTACATTTTGACTTGATGGACCATAGTGGAAGAACACTTCATTTCCCAGAATGCTCTAATTCAGCCCAAATATCTACATTAATATTTATTTTTATAAAGTTAACTGAACAAATTTTTGCCCAACCCTGCCAAATACATACATCCTTGAAATATGCAACAGTGCTTCAGATCATGATGTACCAACCCGAGGGCATGATGAGGTAATAAACATGCCAACTACAAAAGAATGAAGAGCCAAAGAGAGGTTTATGAGAACAAGGGAGAAGATCATTGGGACAGAAGCAAGCGGTATTTGATGCCATCTGCATCTGCATAAATCCTGTAGCTGCATTCATGAAGCACCAGCAGTTATTCTGCGGTATAGACGTCAAAACTGAGACCACACATCATATTCTGGAAGTTTCTTTCCCAGGCTGCATGCATATTGAGCTGTCAAAACATTCTTGACAGGCAAAACAAGCACCAGCAAAAGTAAGCATCAAGTACTCTTGCTCATACTTAAGGTCCCTACACATAAAGTATTAAATGTTGTGCTTCCCACATTTGGTTGTTGGCCATTGAAAATGGGTAAAATGTAACAATTTATGCATGGAGCCACATTGAGAGTCCCATATCTCTGGGTTTTAACCATAAAGGACCTTAAAAGTGAAGATACAAAAAGGAAAGTTTGTTCTGAACCAGAATCTAAAAGGATATTAATATATATGTAATACTTCTGGAGTTATAGCCACTCCAACTTTTGAAAATCAACACAAAAAGTATTTTTTCCCATTTTTGGACTCACACCATTGGCATATAATGCAACAAGTGGTGCTGAAGTCAACTGATTTTAGTAATAGATCTACTAATCTATGTGTAAAAATAAAATAATGATGCTGACACCTTTCTAAGGGTGTTTTTTGACCTGTAGTTTTGCTCCAAAATCATAGGCGAAAATTGTAATTTTGACCTTAAGATACTTAATCCCTAACCCTGTGTATTAAACTTGTGCCATGTGAAACCTCAAAATTGTGTGGCTTGTTGAAGACAAGTGTACTATTACTTTTTATAAGTGATTAGACTTTAATTAGACACAGAACACCCTAGAAAACACATAGCAACGTATTAAAAACACTCAGAATACCAACCTCCTGCATAATGGCAGCAAGCTTTGCATGGGAAACACCACTTACATTTTCTTCTGAAAATTGATTTTGTCGTCACAGTTTATTCTCCTTTAGCAGGATGATGTATGTTGTATCCTTTACAGCTACTTTAACCTTACATTAAATCAATTTATTGTTTACTAGTGCTGCATACTTTTTTTAAGTGTTAAAACTCTTATCTCAAAGCTCAAATTTTATTTTGACTCCATGTGGAAGGGGTAAATACTCATGGCGTGATGAGATGCACTTCAAATGTCCCCAGTGGATCATCAAGACAGAAACTCAGGGGCAGTTGATTGATATGTTATATCTGACATGAGGTAGAAGGTTAAATTAGTTATTGAACCGGCCGCAGGCAGAGATCATCTATTAACAGTCTCGACAGCCAGACAGATTATTGCATACATCATTTTGTCCAATGAAGAATCTGACACATTTTACCAATCTGCTCAGAATATTTTTTTGGGATGGGTTTGGAGAGAAACCATTTGATTCTACAGTAGGATTTATTATTATCATTCTGGATGTGTACGGAAATTGCAGTGATTGACATAGTGATTATCATAGCAACATAGCAAGAGACATGGATGCCAACTGTTTAACCTGTTTGGTGTTCGCTATTATTGATTAAAAATATGTAGTGACGGATAGTAAAATAAAAGGCTTATCAACTTTTAAAAGGGAGGAGTATTTCTCATGTGTATGTTATGTCAGCATAGAAGAAAGTGTTTCTCAGCTTGTCTCACATGTTTGCTCGTGTCTCTCGTTCACTTATTAGTAGTCTGAACACAGTGTGCACTCAAGGTGCCTTTCCTCCATACCGCCACACAGACACACCTCACGTACTGTACCTTCATCAGACTCAGACTTCACCAATGCAGGACACGGCTGATGTTTTTCAAAAATCTGCCGCTTTAAGATCATAACAGTGTTATTGCATTACAGTATATCATGTTATTTAGATGCATTTACGGAGTAAAGGCTGATATTTCTTATGTACTTCACTCCAAACACACAAAATAATACAGTATCTACCTACAAAGGTCATTCTGATAACTCAACCAGAGGTGCTCAGCACAACATATTTTTTTTTTTACTGGTGAAAGATAAACATAAATGATGAAGAAAGCCAAAATATTAAATGCCATGAATCAATATTTATTGAGTAAACCATTATTTTGTAGACGGGGGTCAAAATGACACGTTTCGCCTATGATTCTGGAGCAAAACTACAGGTTAAAAAAATAACCTTAGAAAGGTGTCAGCATCATGATTTTATTTGTACACAGAGATTGGTAGATCTGTTACTAAAATGAGTTGATATCAGCACCTTTCGATACATAATATGCCAATGGTGTTGAGTTGTGCGTGGATGCCGAGTCCAAAAATGGGAAAAAGCACTTTTTTGTGTTGTTTTTCCCAAGTTGGAGTGCCAATATCTTTAGAATTATAAAAGGTATTCTTATATCCTTTTAGATTCTGGTTCAGAACAAACTTTCCTCTTTGAATCTTAATTTTTAAGTCCCTGTATGGTTAAATCCCAGAGATATGAGGCTCTTAATGTGGCTCCATGCGTATATTTTTACATAGTGGTCGAAAACCAATAGGTTACATGACATGAAGCTACTTTTTCTCATCCAACAAAACAAATGTCTGAAGTACAAATAATGTTAAATTACAAATTAACCTTCATTTATTCACATATAAAACAATAATGTCAAAATCTCGATTTAAGTGTCCAAAAATACACCCACAAGAAGTAATAAAATCAAAAACTTGTATTACAGCTGATCTGCCTACAAGTTACAGAAAACATAGCGACACAAATACATGTTTACCACCACCATAGTGCTTATCATTTTACTGTTTACTACATTTTTGGCACTGGTGTTGTCATTTACGATGTTCTCTTTGAGTTACTGTATGTGTCATATGGTGATGACTTAAGAGAATATCTTTTGAGAATCACGTTCTTGATTTGCGTGCAGTGGAACATTAAAGAATGTGTATGCCGGCCTGAAAACTTCAAACATTGACAGCAGTAACTTCTTAAATATGTCAAGTATCACTGAAGGCTAAAAGCAACAAACAAACCAAACAGTGGGCTATCATCCACTCAACTGCACTGTGAGAGCAGACCTGGGGCCTGTACCATGAAGGTCACTGATCGAACTCAGGGTTTCAGGATTGGTTTCAGGTTGACAAATTCAAACCAATGCAATCAGGCTTAATTGGTACCATGATGCAGCTCTTCAACTCAGGCTTCGATCCTGACTTTAAGATTAGATCACGTGCTCGTGCACATGAATGAGTGACGTTTGCAGCGCACAACCAATCATGTGAGAGCGCTATTCACTTTTCGCCTCTCTGCTGAAAGCTGATGATTATGAAAATAAGAATTGAAATTCTTTAAAGTGTCCACAAGACATTGTTTAAAAAAATATAAAAAAAATTAAAATGCATTTACACTAGGGGGTCTGGGTATCTCAGCGAGTATTGACGCTGACTATCACCCCTGGAGGCACGAGTTTGAATCCATGGTGTGCTGAGTGACTCCAGCCAGGTCTCCTAAGCAACCAAATTGGCCCGGTTGCTAGGGAGGGTAGAGTCACATGGGGTAACCTCCTCGTGGTCGTGATTAGTGGTTCTCGCTCTCAATGGGGCGTGTGGTAAGTTGTGCGTGGATCGTGGAGAGTAGCATGAGCCTCCACATGCTGTGAGTCTCCGCGGTGTCATGCACAATGAGTCATGTGATAAGATGCACGGATTGACGGTCTCAGAAGCGGAGGCAACTGAGACTTGTCCTCCGCCACCCGGATTGAGGTGAGTAACCGCGCCACCACGAAGATCTACTAAGTAGTGGGAATTGGGCATTCCAAATTGGGAGAAAAGGGGATAAAATAATAAATAAATAAAAAAATGCATTTACACTGCTCAAGAGTTCAGCATAAAACACATGATTTACACAATACAAGGGATAAAGTTAAAGACATTTACACAACAAGAAGAAACACGAGAGCTCAAGAGGACTGCTGCAAACTAATTCTTAATGTGATAAAAACAATATAAAACAGCTGGTATATTAATGCATATGTGAATTCATATAGACCCACAACAAGAACACACAGGCTTATTAAATGTATTTAAAATATAAACGCTTTTATATTTATTTGAACTGAAAGCTTTATATCATTCAAAACTAAATACAGGCTACTATTGATTACTATAATGATGAATATTCTCCTTATAAGTTCATTTTCCATTTTCATTATCTACCAGTTATTATATCAAAAAGTGTTTTTAGACAACGGAATAAACTGCTTTATAAATATATACGGGATAACAGGAAACCTAGAATTATTCTTAATAAATTATTATAAAGCTGCCCAAATTCAACCTATATTGATTTGGATGAACGAAGAATCTAAAGTGAAATGGAGGAAGATGGAAATTTATCAAATGTGGGAATTTATTAGTATATCCCTGTTGAAGCGACACATTTAAATCAATAGATCATATTTGTATTAATAGTCCTTTTAGAATATGTTTTAAAAAAAATAGTGAAATTAAGACAGATAATTGATTTACAAGACATTGCTAAAGATCCTGATTTCATGCCAAATAGATTAGATAATACATTGAAGTTTTGGGCAGATAAGAGGTCTGAAAAGAGATCAGCAACTGTTCACTGATAAAGGAATAATATCTTTTCAAACCTAGCAAAAAAAGCTTCTAAATTCACCATTTATTTAATTATTTACAGGTAAGATGATATTTATTAACAGAAAACATTATTTTGGGTAAAATGCCTGAACTAAATATATTTAGGGTAATCAGAATAGCAGCTTTGAAACCCATTACAAATAATTGGCATGTAATATTAAGACATATTTGCTCTTTTTATAAAATATGTATTTTGTGTACTGCTTATATTGCTTATATCATTATTACTTCAAGTAAAATACTGTATGTTCATCTCCATGAAAGAAGGAAGGAGTTTGGATGGCATTCGCCCCTTTCCATAGCAATCTTGAGCTTTTAATATTTTAAAAACAATTATATTTTGCAGGTATCATATTAATCCATCTTACTGGCTATTTTATAGATAGACTAATATATTCTTGCCGACCCCTGTAACAGAGGTTTTAAAATCAAATTTAATATCTTTTTAAGCCTTGAAGGAATATAATTAATACTGTATGCCCATACCAGAACAAACCCACACAATCTTAAAATAAATCATCCCACACAGTGAACAAGGCCTTACCCCTGACATCAACAAAACAGGGTATCTGCAAGTTTAAAATACTCATGAAATGTTTTCCACATATATCTCATTAAAATTGGTTTATGTACCATTTTATCAATACATATGAGGTCGACCGATGTATGATAACGTGTTGAAAGAAAGACAGATTAATACAGCAATGTTTCTTTTTAATTGATAGCCTATATTGAATGTTTTAAAATGTTCTTAGTCTTTCCTTCCTGTGACGTGGCGGGCCAGACAGAGCCTACAAGAGTCCAGTATTAACCTGACTTTTTTAGGCAAACTACAGTAAAAGAAGCTTGTTTACATGGGGTTTACATTTCAACAAGAGTTGAAAAATAAGAGACATTAGTGACATCCAGGGGTCAAGGTTTGGGTGGTTGGCATTGACCAGTTAGCCACCATATAAAAATATAATCATGCCTGGTACAATTGTGCATGTAAAAGGGTTAGACCTTTTAGCTTAGCATAAAGCTAAATGTTTACATGACAATTTACACAAGTTTAACTATTTCTGCTGCTCCAAACGCTTTCAAAACCCCACAGAGTGAACACAGTGACATCTGTTTCTAATTGCATGTGGATTCTGTTCATGAAGTTCACGACAATATATTATTTGTAGCTTTCTATACCATGCTAAAGGCTACATTGGTTAGCATTTCTCATATAAACATCCTTTATTCTTGCAAAAATATTCAAAGCACGTAACATCTTCTAATTGTGTATTTATTGGATATGTTTCAGCTGTCTGAGCAGTTTTATGGATGCATTTTTTTTTCAACCGAATAGACTAAATATTAAATGAAACAAATGACAATAAAATGCGAAGTAATCTCTTCAGTAATCAAAATACTTTACACAGAGAAAGTACCGTAGGGGAATTGATTTTTAACGATGACTTATAATCCTTCAAAGATAGACCTACCATGAGCTCTGACGTTGTTTATCGATGCTTCTTTTGAAGCCATCAGTCCACGTTATTTCATAGTAATTTTTAAACAACCATATTTAATAGCAGAATTACTGTTGAAAATGTCAACGTTTTTACATTTTATGCATTTGGCCGACATTTTTATCCAAAGTGACTTAAAGTGCACTTCAATGTCTGACTTCAGTGTAGTGCCATGCTCTACCAGTTGAGTTACTGCTGAACATGACTCTAATTTTAAATGTACTTGATGTTATCAATGCTCTATTTCCAGACTAATGGGTTTTGAAGCAGTAGGGAAACACACGCTGACTTAAAACCGAATTTTCTCTTTTGCAATCAGTTCCCACAGAAGAACAAGCCTTCATTTTGTCTTTGATGAAGCCAGTTCTCATCCATTAAAAGGAAGATTACTTATATGAATTTAATGCATTTGAATTCTGTCTGATTGCTCATTATAAGACCTAAATGGGAAACGCCTGAGGGACATTTGAAAATGACTCAGGGACGATTCATTCTCTCTCACACACACACACACACACACACACACACACACACACAGAACACGGCAATATTAGCAATACCTGTGAAGTATTTTCATTTATTTGCTTCCAAAAGATAAAACATCATGAATAAAACACATTTTACATATTCTCAAAAGCGCACAATCTTAAATATTTTTTAATAACTTTTCTTGCTTTGTAAAAATCTTAAAACTTCCCAGATGTACTCTGCAGTACATGTTAAGGAGATGCTTTTTCTCCAGCCAAAGCATAACGTGTACATCACGATTTGCAAAAAATACAGTAGGGCTAAAGGCCCATCAGGGTAAAAGTCACTCTTGATTTTATTTTCTGCCAAAATACTAAATATCAACAAAAACCTCCACAATACTTTCCTAAGCACCTGTTTGTCATTATGCACTGCCAAATATTCCTGATCCATGAAATCATTGTGTGCAATGCCTAAAGGTTGATTTTGAGGTAATTTGATCTAATATTTAATTATTTTTTTAATTTTGCAGAGTTATGTAGCTAATGAGAATCCCTGAAATGATGACATTTATTTTGAGACAAAATACTTATTTGTCATTTTCAGTTTTGTTCAAGGTCATTTAAACAAAAGTCTTTCAATAACTGTCCATTAAGTGAAAGGATAGTATTTGGGGTTGTTGCTGCGGATAAATATCCCCATAAAACACACATTGTTTTTCTTTAGTGAGGCGAATAGATTTGTTCTGAAGAATGTTCAAAGTGGGCTCACATTGACTGATCCAATCACAATGGAGATTCATTTGTTTATAGAATACTTGATGTTCTGAAATGCCATCTTTTAAAATGATTATTATTTTTTATTTTTTTTTATCAAAACAACCATCCGGTATTATTTCTTTTCATTTCCGGAATACACTTTGTGACCAGTAAAAAAGCACATTTTCATTAACCCTCCTATGGTATTGAAAAATGGCACCTCCCTTTGGTATTCACGGTCATTTTTGACCGGAAGGTTTAGATGTGTAACAGTTTTTTTTATTTAATTGTTTTATTATGATGATAATTTATTTCTTCTTCCCTGAAGTAAGAACAATAAAATTATGCATTTCTCTTGGGATTTTATGCTATTTTATGCTTATTTACATGTAAATTTCAACATTTTACCATTAATTTGCATATACAAATAAGGACATTTAAAAAAAATATAAATAAATAAAATACGTCCTACAGAACCTACACGTCTATAAGTTAAAACATGAAGAAAATATGAGAATGTGACATAAATTGGAGGCAGATTGCTGCCATCTGTTGAACAAAATATAAATAACATGACTTGAAAACCACGTCATGCCAGTAACAGCCAGTAGATGACTGTAGTCACCTACTGTGTAGTCTGACGGCTTGTTGTAAACTAATTTTATATTTTATTTCAAGATATGCATTTGGATATTTATTTAGACATTATCAAACTATTATTTGTCAAAGTTTTGCATTTTAAATTGATCTGAAGTGTCAGTTTTTGCAGTTTATGTCATTATGCTTGCAATCAAACCTGACCATGGTGTTACAAAGAGAAGACACAGAATAAGCATTTTTCTACCATTAATTAATTTAAAACGTAAAAATGTACAAACTCAAAGTAAATGCATAATAATGTCAAGAAAATGAACATCAAGAAACAGAAATGAACTACAAAATTTTGTGGCTGATTTATTGATTGTGTTGGACAAATAACAAAAATTGCTCTGTTTTTTTTGTCCCATTCATTTTCAGTGGTCGGTCAATTTTGACCGCGGATACCAAATGTTGTTTTATTTTTTTACGACCACTTAGACTTATCGAATCAAGCCCAATTTTTTTTTTTTTTTTTTTGTATGTTCAGATGGCAAATGGAGGAAAAGTCACCAAGTCTTGTTCTGCTCAGATAAAGGAAATCATTTTTATTAAATGAGGGACCAAGTTCCATAGTAAGGTTAAGGTGTGCCTTTAACCCTGTTGTACCATATATGAAAAGGACATGGCATAGGAAATATTTGGCACTGATGTATCACAATGATAAACTTGCCAGGAACATGCTTTGGAGAACTGGTGACCTTTTCTTCCTGGAGAAACTGGCACAAATTGCTCTCTGCAGAGAGGAGTAAGGACAGGGCCTGGATCTGTTGTCAAAATTAAGCACTTGACTGCCAACACACAAACAGAAGCAGCTGATGTTCTGACCTGCTAACATGACTACTGAATGGGAGATAAAATCTGCCAAGCATGTTAGTTACAAGCGAGAAGGTCTGAGATATCTGTTACTATACAAAACCCCAGAACAACACAATTTGAAACCTGACATCTTTGCTCATAGGCACTCAATTCTGAGCTGTATATGCCATGTGACTCGCTCTGGAACAGCAGGGAAAATACATCTTGATGTCACTGATTTTAGAGCCCTCCAAAAATTCAGTTACTGGCAAAACATCCAAGTTCTTAAGTGTTTAAAAAATGTACTTATATCCAAATATCGCAACAAAAAGTAACATACTCTGACTACTTTTAGTTACTCAAGACCACAAGAGAAAAGTGAAATGTCTACTGTGCTCAAACAAAATAACGCTACAGGAAAAATGGCACTTTTTCATCTTATAATGAGAAAATAATGGCAAAGTTTTCACAAAATAAAAGCATTTTGTTTTCAGTAGTGTTCATCGCAATGAGTGGGCTAACAACTATATGAATGTTTTGATCATTTCTGAAACCCCAAGCAAAGATCAGATTTGAGGTGACGCTCTGCTTGTTATGTTTCCACCCAAGATTTTCCAGGATAGTTCTGGTTTTTGGCCATCTATTCTGGGACGCAAAAATGCCCTGGAATTTCAATATTTTCCTTATGCGTTTACACCTATGAACACTTGTTTATAAGCACACTATGCAAGAAGGAGAATCAAATGCATTCTTATATGAATCATAAGGAAATCCGGTTAATTTTTGTGAATTGGTTTGTTCGGATGATTGAAATTTTTCACTTTTGTGTGAACAATCCTTTAAACATTAGTCTCTGTGTGATGACGTCTAAAGGCAGCCGGTGCTAGCCAGACATCACTTCAGTCTTTTACGATGGACGTCAGAGGATGAACTGATGCCAACTCCAACTGTAAGACATGGGATACTTCATATGCCATTGACTGAACCTTGGACTTAGGATGGACCCCACCCAACCTCACCGAAATGACCTGCAGGTTGAACTGCGATGCACCTCACTGATCTCTGCCTGCATCACCTTTGTCTACTGATGAGCTACACTCTTGAAATGGAATACATAGACTATCAATTAATTGCCAAGAAAAGCCTTCAAGTTGTTCAGAATAAAGAGCTCAATCATATGGTATAAATAACATGTGTTTGTGTGAAACACAGCCGTATATACAAACATTTACACGCATTAAAAACATGATAGCGCCTCCCGGTGGCTAATTTTTTTTTTCACATTTTGCACAGACCTCATTGGCCAAGAGACAAATAGGCCTATCAGGTTTCATCCGATCTGTCTTTTTTTAACCCTATCTAATAACTGCTGAAATTTGGTTGGCCGATGTTTTTAAAAATATGAGACTGTCCTCATAGACTTTTATGGCACCTTGGGCAAAGACACTGCATGCAAAATTTCAAGTTGATTTGATCAACGGTTCCATAGTTAGAGGCATTTTGAGATTTTTAATTATTATAGCGCCACCAAGAGGTATTGGGTTAATTGATGTTAATTGGGTTTGTCGTTTAGGAGTTAAAGGCTTTTGGGTACACTTGGCCACATAGGCCCACCACGTTTTATTCCGAACAGCCTTTTTTAACCTTGTCTTAAAGCTGCTAAAACCTGATTGGTCAATGGAAGCCATGTTTTTCAAGATAGGCAGATGTCCTCATAGACTTTTATGGCACCTTGAACAAAGACACTGCATGTAAAATTTCAAGTTGATTGGACCAACGGTTCCATAGTTAGAGGCATTTTGAGATTTTTAATTATTATAGTGCCACCAAGAGGTAGACACTATTTTTTTGTCCTCAGTATGACCAGATACATAAGTGTACCAAATTTGGAGATAATATCTCATTCCGTTCATGAGTTACAACCATTTTAGAAAAAGTGTCCACACCCACTACGGACATTTTGGTGTACCTTTGCGACGATCAATCAAAAGTTAAAACTTTTTTTGATAACTTTTCATATTGGGACGCTGTTAAATCTTTCTGCACTGGTTTAGTTGTGATCAGGCGAACATACTAGGACTAGTTCATTTAAAAAACATTCAAACAGTCCAAAATATTGGGAAAACTAAAGGGCAGAGCAAAATTTTGATGGTATCCCAGAAGATTTGGCATGATGCAAGGAATCACAGGAAAAAAGTAATTTTGTTTCCAGGCCTTACGGTTCAAGAGTTATAACCCAAAATGTGATTTTATTTTGTTCACCGTAGTGCCCCCCTTTGGTCGTTCAGGGCAAGTCCATGCATAGGGTTAGCCAGCCAGAGCACTACCATTCCCCAAAGTTTTATGTCTCTAGGCATTACGGTTTGGTCTGCACGATTAGTTTTAGGGGAGAAAAATAATAATAAATATAGCTGCAAGCAGCTTAGCGGGGTTCAAGCCTTTCAAGTTTGGTCAATATTTCTCATTGCGTTCAGGAGATATAGCCTTTTAAGTGTTAAGGTCTGTTATAGCCATGCAAAACATGAAGTTCATGTTTTGATGTAGGGACTCCAAAGAATCTTTCTAAACTGGTTTCATTTTGATTGGATGAAAAACCTAGGACTAGTTCACAAAAGTAGGTTTTTCAAATAATTGATTATGCTAAAACAATGATTTGATTGACAGCAATGGTTCTTGAGGAAAAGTTGTTCAGGGTGAGGAGACCTATCTAGCAATATGAATTACTTGTGCATTTGTTAAACACTGCTGGATATACAGCCATTTATGTGCTCAAAAAAAGCGATAGCGCATCCCGGTGGCAATTTATTTTTCAAATTTCATACAGATGTCTTTGACCCAGAGTCGAATATCCCATGAAGTTTCATTTCGATCGGCCATTAATAACCTTGTATAAAAGCATCTGGTTATTAATTGGCTGATGGCGGCCATAATTTTTTTAGATATGCAGATGTCCTCATAGACCTTGTTGGCACCTTCGACAAAGAGGCTACATACAAAATTTCAAGTCAATTGGGCCAACGGTCTCATAGAAAGAGCCATTTTCATGGTTGTTCAAATTATTGTGCCAACAAGTGGCCAGTCACTGCCAACATTTTTGTGTGTCCTCAGAATGATACATTAGTAGTCAATTTTGGTGAAGATAGCTCTTTCTGTTCAAAAGTTATAGCCATAGAAGTAAAATTGGCCCCATCTACTATGGACATTTTGGATGGGCGTGGCCATCCTGAATTTAAAGTTAAACATGTTTTTGATAATTATTGATAATGGGACTCCAATGAATATTTCTGCAATGGTTTGGTTCCAATCGGTTAAATGGCCTTGGACTAGTTCCGTTTTGTCTATCAGAAATCTTTTGATACAGTTTTGTTGTGTGTCCCTAGATGATACTCAAAAACATTTTTGGAAATCAGACTTAAGGCCTAGGAAGAGTTTGAAAAAGAAGGTTTCCAATTAAATTCAAAATGGCAGACAGGAAGTATGGATGACCATGGAGAATTGGGAATCACCGTACTCGGCATGACCCAAGAAATCTATAGAGAGCAGTCACAGAATGATAGGTCAAATTTCTCAAATGTTATAAGCATTTTTAAACATTTCATTATCATTTTTAATCACAAGGACACACTGGTCCCAAACTTTATAGGTGCCCTCAGGGCACAATGCTGATGATGCACACCAAGTTTCGTAACCGTACGCCAATTCGTTTGCAAAATACAGCATTTTATGATAAAATTCAAAATGGCCGACACCCAAAATGGCCAACATAGAAAAAATGGGTATCATTTGACTTGTTATGCCCCAAGGAATCTAAAGAGAACAAGAGCATCATGATTTTAGGCTAAACTATTCAGAAGTTATAAGCAAAAATAGCATTTTTTCATATCTCCTGACCACTAGGTGGCGCTGTGCTGAAATGCTGCAGGTACCCTCAAGTCATGATGGCTATGACCAGGATTGGGAGGGTTACTTTTGAAATGTATTCCACTACAGATTACAGTGTACATGCTGTAAAATGTAATTTGTAATGTATTCCGTTAGATTACTCAAGGTCAGTAATGTAATCTAAATACTTTGGATTACTTCTTCAGCACTGGTAGATTTTTTCACTTGTTTTGAATATAAAAACTCTGCCAGTACAGTAAGACAAAATGCACATGTTAAAAATACATTCTCTGAAAAACATAAATATCTTATGCAATGTTGTTTCTAAAACAAGATTAATCAAACTGATCTTGTTTTAAGGATTTTTAGATATTTTTACAGGAAAACAATACAAAAATTATTATCAAGAATATGATTTTTGCCCTAATATTAAAGGTCTTACTAGAAAAAAAGAAATTATGATCCAATGTGAATTTTCTTGATAAAAAAATATGATCATGTCTGGTAACATGTGCATGTAAAATGGCTAGAAATAGCATTTTATCTTAGCGTAAAGCTGACAATTTACACAAGGTTTATTTCTATTTCTTCTGCTCCAAACTTACTTCAAACGTACTTCTCTGTCTGCTCGTATGAATGTAACACATCATAAGAAAGTGTTTCACCGCTGTTCAAATGCACTTTGGATCACATCATTTATATGTATAAATGTTTTCCATCTGAAAGGACTAAATATTAAATGAAACAAATGACAATAAAATGCAAAGTAATCTCTTCAGTAATCTAAATACTTTTTGAATGTAACTGTATTCTAATTACCAATGATTTAAATTGTAACTGTAGTGGAATACAGTTACTCATATTTTGTATTTTAAATACGTAATCCCGTTACATGTATCCCGTTACTCCCCAACACTGACTATGACATATACCAAGTAACGTGACAATATGCCAAAGCATTGCAAAGAGACAGCCTCACATCCATTTTGGTGTGCTCGCCATCAAATTAGTTCAAGTGCTATTCAAAAACTATTTGGTCTATCAAAAAGCTTTTTAAATACAACAGGTTTCAGTGCTTGGCCCCTAATAAGAAAATCAGTATAAATACAATAGGGTTCCAGCACCTTTGGTGCTTAGACCGCTAAAAAGATGACCGCTAAATGAACATATTTATATTAACAGTCAAAATTATGATAAAAATTCAAAATTATGAGATACTTATTCATAATTACAGATTGAAAAATCAACATATATAGATAAAAATCACAATTATGAGATAAAACAGTACAAATGATTAGATAAAAATGTAAATTTAATTTAATTTGATTTCTGTGTGCTTATCTTTAGGATTAGGGCATGACATAAACTGTGCATTCAAAATTACATTGTACAAGAGAAATTATGCAACATCTATAAAATAAAACAAGAACAGTGCAAATAAAAACTAAGTAGGCTAAAAAAGTAGTTCAAAAATGAAAATACAAAATGAGATGGGAAAAAAAATACAAATAAAATAGGCAGTGTGAACTAAGCAATTAGCAATTAACGAATTTTAATTAATCAAGCAATTATGAAAGAATACGTTTCGTTGTATGTCTACATTTTGAAAGCTTGGATATGCTTTCAGATAATATTCACAACATTTTTCAGAAGGGTCTCGATCAGATGACCTCAAAATCAACCTTGGATCAGGAACATTTGCAGTGCATAGTGAAATATATATATACGGTATATATTTATGAGGCAATAAATAAATAAATAAATTGGCCAAGCATATTGTCAATTTGAGCTGACATGTTAGTTCAACCCAACATGAATTCTGAGCAATATTAACAGCACTGGATTGCCGTTGGGTTATTTTTAATCAATTTTGGGGGAGCATATGAAGCTCATTTTTAGCAACATTTCACAAAATACGTGTTGCAGCGAATGTCTGAAAAGCACAAGCGTTAATTGACTGTTCTCATAACCTCCGAGGGCTGCTCACGTTCACTCCAAAATCTAATTAAACGTGAGGAAACTAGCACTCTGACATCTTGAAACTGGATGTGACTCTGTTCTCATTTGCATGATTATAATAACAGCAATCTCACATGCGTGTCATCTTAAGACTTAGACAAGGATGTGCTGCTATTTGAGGAACACAGGGAAAGGGAGGTAAAAAACGGAAAAAGATCAGATGATCGTTTCTATCGTCATAACGTCACATTTGAAATACGGCAGCAAGATTTTGTGGGTTTTAAAGCCACATTCGTCACAAACATGGCCTAAACCAGATGTTTATTCTCCATTTAACAACCTTTATTTTATCATAATGATGAGCTAACAATCCCACCATGTGGTCCACAATGGTTTTATTAATGTCACGTAGCCAGATGTTTGACTATCAGCAATTCTGTTAATCATTACAGCTTATTCTGACAAAGAACCGCCCACTTAGACAGGAAGTGACCAGTTCTGTTTTTACATGCCAAAAACCCTATTTATTTTTTATTTTTTATAATTTAGTCATTAATTATAAGTTAATAAGCTGCACAAAGTTTTAAAGAAGTACTTGCTGAAATTAAAACAATTCAGTGCAATTCAAATTTCATATCAATCAATTTGAGAGCCAGAAATGTAATTTCCATTCCAAACCTGCTGATTTATTTTGATCTCAGTTTGATTCACTTTGTAGGAGGAGCACCAACCGAAACTGACATCACTCACTAGATATCTGTGATTTTTCTTTTAATCACAGATTATTGATCAATGGAACATTACCTGAGACTTGAGGAAGGTTGATACATCTCTACTGTTTTTGGAAAACATAATGAAATTAACAAATGACCAAAACAAATAATCAACATCATTAACAGTCAACGCTCAAATGTACTATATGAACTATAATAAAGTTCATGTCTAATAACCAGATTTGGGTGAACTAACCCTTTAAATGGTACTGTACACTGCAACCTATAGAGTGTGCACTAGTCAGAAGAGATGTAGCACCCTCTGCTGTTCACAGAATAGAAGTTGATTCTGAAAGTTTTCTGAAAGGGTCAAGAATTCCCATTATTTCCAGTCATGCCAGTGCAGCTCCTATCTACTTGAATGGAGAAAGACTGAAATCTCAAAAACAGCTGGTCAAGATTACAATCAAATCTGACAACACTGGAATCATAAATTGTGCTTCTTAACCGGCTCATATTACACTAAAATAACACCATTTCCCCAACTTGTATAGCTAATGCGCATGAGCGTTCTAGAGTTGATTGACAGGTGATGTCTGCATCTAAAAGGTGATTGGCTCTTTTACTTGTAAGGCGGGACTTCCTTTATACATCCGTTGACCGCTGGGCGCTCAGAGCTGCTTGGCTGAGCATTCCAGTTTCTCCCATTCATTTGAATAGAAGTGGCCCGTCTCTGCTAAATACTCTCTGGCTGAATGTAGAGAGAGCGGAGATGGAGGGGAGCACCTGAGGGGGAGAAACCGGCCGGGCCTCTGACATCCTGGCATCCCCCAAAACTGAGTTTTGAAATTGTGGGATTAATGTCTCTTATCTACTTACCCTTGAAGTGGTCCGGAAAAGGCCGATGTCTCTTCATATTGTGCTCACGAAATTGATCACGCATGACAATTGTATAGGTAGACTGTCACCGTAGTTTTAGGGCCTAGATGCAGAGAAAAATGCACGCTGGTGATTGGTTCATTTTTAATCAGTGTGGGCTACATTAAAATGTTGTTGCTTATGGTTGTTGCATTGGTTTAACCCTTATGTGACCTTCGGGACATTTATATCTTTTTCATTTTTGTTTTTTCAATCATTTTGGCTGTTAATGCTAACAGCATAAATGTTGCCAAAGGTGAGTATTTTGGGGGGAATTTTGATATTATGCTTTCATTCCAGAGCCCTGGCTTCAAAATTAAAAAAAAGAATATTTTCCACCAGATGGCGCCATTTTTCTCATGTTTAGCCTATGGAGCAAATACAAGCTTTTCCCCTATTCTCTGTTTGCTGTACTATAGAGCACTGCAGGCCAATTGAATAAATGATGCAACTAAAATTGTGTGTGTGGGTGTGTATGGATGTCAGAGTGTGTTTTGTATGTGTATGTGTGTGTGTGTGTGTGTAAAAAAACAACAGTGGCATTATGTAAACAAACTGGCATTTAAAGGGTTAAAATCCAAGTTATGATCAGGACTGATGTTGATTAAAAAAATTAACTCACTGAAAGTGAAAAATAATATACATACTGTATACAATATTATTATGGCAGTTTTTTGACATGGACATTTTTGTCCTCGAAGGACCTCTGAGTAACTTTTTTAAATTGACACACAAGGGTAAAAAACTTATATCTATCTATATTTATACACTCCCTATAACCCACAATTAATGCAGCAGCACTTTTCAAAATATAATAAATCATCAGCAATGTCATTAAATACATTTTATTTTACATTATGTATTTAATATTTTATCAGACTTCAAAAGAGAACCAATCGAGTGTGTCGTTTGAGTCTGAACGAGATGAGATGTCTCGTTCATGAATTAAATGAATGTACTGGTAAACTTGTAAACAAAATGAATGACTCGGTCATCTCGTTCGTAAAACGAAGATCTGCTGACTGACTGAACAAGAGGAGGAATGTCTGTTCATTCAGTTCGGCATGTTAGTCAATCATGATCTATTCTATTGATAATAATTGAGAGAAAAAATTCAAAAGCCCCACAGGACAAGTGTACAAAATATTGTTGATAAAACAATGTCGAAATTCAAAGGGATGTGTCGTCCTTCAACATGAGCCAGGATAGACTGTTAAAAGAGATGATCAAATCTGGAGTGAAGATTAGGCCGGCATGTTAACATGGTCAACACAAGCACAACAGATGGCAGGTGAATATGTTTGTGTGCATCACTGAAGGAGAGAAACAATCTGCTTTGATATTATACTGCACAAATGTGTCTCCTCTGTGCAGCGGCGTAGAGGCCATTATACAAGTGGGGGGGCATTTACAGTACAGTATTATTCTTATAGTATTTGTCGAACTAATTTTGAATAGGGCTGGGTATTGATACAGATTTCCCGATTCGATTCCGATTCACAAGCCCTCGATTCAATTCGATTCCGATTTTGATTGGATTTGATTCGATATCGATTCATATGGGTGTATTTCAGTTATAATGTCCCTTTTGCTTACATATGAAATTAATTCTCTCCCAGCTAATGCCGTTAATTATACAGGGGAACTTCTAACTAGGTAAAATATGAAACTGTTTATTTTATTTTATTAGTTTTTCATCATTCTGGTCACATTTTATATAGGACTACCAACTGATCAATTTTTTTTTATATCAAATTAATTACAAGGTATGCCAATTAATTAATAGAATTAATACATTTTTTGAGCCCCTCAAAGAACAATAATTCAATATATAATGATTAAATAATTATAAATAGTTATATTTAAATTATAAATCAAATATATATATATATATATATATATATATATATATATATATATATATATATATATAAATAATAATAATACAGATAATTAAAGGTGCAGTATGTCAGATTCACAAACCCTTCTTTTTAGTGACACCTGTGGCCATTAAGTGAACTGCAGCCTGTTGCTCGTGCTCGTGCACACACTCCATAGCGACGTGAGCGAGCATCGGCCAAAACAATGACGTAACGTACAAAGAGACTGAACGTGATCCACCGGCATCATGCTGACAGATGAGGTAGCATAATTAAAATTACACAGTTATGATTGTTTTACTACAAACTTTGAGACTAAACTGAAACTATTTATCAGCTAACATAGCATACTGATACACACATACAGCTACATACTACCGAACTATACCAGACAGTTTACTGTTGCACTATTGTATGTTTTGTATGTCATATGTTGTAGTACGATCAAGAAACCAGCGTATTTGCTTAAATTTATCCTGTATACCTGACTTTTAGTATAAAGAGAAGATCGTTGAAATTATTTGAAAGTTACGAAGCAGGGTAGCTTGCAATTCTTCAGCGTTAGCGATTACACAGATTAATCCTTATGGCACTATATTTCACATTGCCTTTCCAATAAGATGAATGCCAATTCGGGACCTGGGTAGCTCACTGGTAAAAGATGCTGGCTACCAACCCTGGAGTTCGCTAGTTTGCTAGTTCGAATCCCAGGGCGTGCTAAGTGACTCCAGCCAGGTCTCCTAAGCAACCAAATTGGCTCGGTTGCTAGAGAGGGTGGAGTCACATGGAGTAACCTCCTCGTGGTCACTATAATGTGGTTCGCTCTCAGTGGGGTGTGTGGTGAGTTGAGCGTGGATGCTGCGGTGGATGGCGTGAAGCCTCCACGTGCACTGTTTCTCCGTGGCAACGCGCTCAACAAGCCACGTGATAAGATGCACGGGTTGATGGTCTCAGACATGGAGACAGCTGGGATTTGTCCTCTGCCACACGGATTGAGGCGAGTCACTATGCCACCACGAGGACTTAGAGCGCATTGGGAATTGGGCATTCCAAATTGGGTGAAAAATAAATGTGGGGTTTTGATCCTCAAAACCGAACAAAGGTCCCTCCAGGAATCAAATGCCCTGCAGATGTTCACTCTAGTTTTCACTCGACCACGATCACGTTCCCGCTTTTTTTTTTTTTTTTTTGCTTACTCTGAGTTTGTGTAGGAGTCGGTGTTGTGCTGGGAGCCGGACGTTTGCTGGATTCCATCTCTAAGGGTGTGTTCACACTTGTAGGTCGGTTCTCTTGGTTCTCTTGGTCCGGACCAAAAAAGAAAATGATACATTTAGTCCTGGTTCGCTTAGCGTTCACACTGACATTTTTAACACCGAACCTAAAGATATGAAACAAAAGGCATCAGGAAAAAGTCACAACCTGTTTGGACAGCTTTTATGAGTGTATTTTGCGACGGAACTTGCCGAACATCCAAAACAATGCTGGCTGCTGGGCGAATGCGCTCGTTAGATTTATATATGTATATATGGTGGTATTTTTACCAGCTGAGAACAAACAAAGAGCTAAAAGTCAAATGTGTAAAGGAGTCAAAACAGCACCAGGAATTCCTCCGTTGTACACACAAACGAAGATATGCTGCAAGAACGGCTGACGACGGTTCCGATGCCTGTACCGAACTGTAATGGGCAACATAGCTCCTATGATGAGAAGAACCAGGTATGCTTGAGGTCAGTATTAAAGGCAAATTACTTCCTGTTTTTGGTCCGTTTAGACGTCTTTGGTCCATGTTGCGTTCATATATCAGTCGAACCGCACCAGAGTTCATTTGGAAGCGGACCGAGACCCACTATTCAGGCAGTCTCGGTCCGCTTGTTTGGTGCGCACCAAGGTTCGGATGGCAGCGTTCACACTTGTTCAAATGAATCGCACTAACAGAGCAATCGCACCAGAGTTCGTTTTAATCGAACCAAACCTGCCAAGTGTGAACACACGTTTAGATAACGTTACCTAGTGTTGCAGTTTGTTGTCGCTGTTGAATAGCGGAAGAGAAGCACTGAGGCTCTCGGGAGCGCGCATAAACGTCACATCCTTTGGATTTTCCTGGCAAAACCGACCCACTCTCTTCGCATGAAAATCAGTCTACAGGCTTTAATAGGCAACCTAGGAAGTCCAGGAAGGGCAAATTTTTTACGTTGCGTTACAAGCCGTTCACACATTAGGCACACAAGTTAAGCATTAAAAAAGACGCTTTAGAATGCAATATATTGTTTATTTCCATATTATTAATATAAGTTTATCATTTGCCTACAGTTCACAGCAATTCATTTTGCAACTGAATTCGTCAATCAGTCTGAGATTTATTATAAGGGCTTGTTTAAGGACGCATTTATGTATACCTGTGTCATATCGGTTGCGTTGCATCATAAACATACCGTTTTTAGGTCGCTAAGTCAAGTTAACGATGTTTGAAACTTTGAAAACACGTCTTGAGATCCCTGCGTTTGTATTTGCGCTCCATCAAGCTGTTTTGAATGCAAGTGCGTCTTCTCATCTTGTGCTGTCTGCTGTCGGTGAGTGTGGTTTGTTCTCTGGTAAGCTGCACGTTGCCTATACAGCGAGTTTCGCTTACTGCCCCCTGGAGAAAATAGGTGGTACTTCAAGCTTGAAGTACTCAGGTATAAGGAATATTCCTTATCACGGTCCGGGGACATGATTAATTGCGTAATTTTTTGTATAAGTAATTTTTTGTAATAAGTGTTAAATCTACAGCCATAATTATAGCCTTTTAAAAATGAACAAATTAATGTATTCAGTCAATCTATATGTAAGGGATAATGTACAGTCAGCTGGTTGTTATTGCACAATAAACCCTGACAGGGTGATCAGTGAAAGGATTTTGCTGCTGAATACTCCACCACTTTACTACACAATTACTTGTAAGTGAAATGTAAACATTTACAAGCCAGTTGCCAAATATATACATTTTTAGTTGGACAGCGTGACATTTGGTTGCAAATGCGAGTGATTTCCTCTCATTGTAGCGGAGGGTTGCACATCGAGTAAAAGATTGATCTTGGGATTTAAAAACTGATATTGATATCTTTCAATTGAAGCTCTCGATGTATCAGGAAATCGATATTTTTACCCACCCCTGAAGTTCAATACATCAACCAGTGTTTAAAGAAACATGGAGAGCTTTCTTTATCAGAACCTTTAAAAAAATGCAACATTTTTGTATAGCTTAAGTGTAACTT